>NC_134356.1:668354444-668431944 GCF_048569485.1 Anomaloglossus baeobatrachus | reverse complement strand
AATTATCAGCATTAATTCATTGCTCACTTAACAAAGAATTTAACGGCTCAGGCACCAGGAGACCACACTCACAGAAGGGCCTGGCACAGGATCGCCCCCAGGGGGCACACATTATCCTCAGCTTCCTCATTCTGCTTGTGACAAAAAAGCAGTAACGACCCTGAGTGCGAACAGTTCTGTCTGCTCATCCCATCTATCTACAAAGACATATCCAACTTTTCCATACAAAAATATATGAAATGTCTCCAAAGCCGTCACCGAAAATGTCAGACATCCAAAAATGTATAAAAGAAAAACTGCAAAGTCAGGATTTCAATCAGTCCATGTTTTGGTGCAAAGAAAGTAAAGACTCGGCCATTTTTGATTCAAAAACGTCCCATGGGAAGATTGATTAAAATCTTTTTTTCTCTCCTTTAACATTTGACTTTGGAGCGCTGCCCCCATATGAGGGATGGTTGGTTTTGTTTGTTTAACTCTATGTACCTATTTATCTATGTAAATTTCATGATAAAATGTGAGACAAATTTGTCATTTCTGACCGGATCTATTACAATTACATCATGTTAGAATTATCTAATAGTAATCTAATATATAAAGCTCAGTGTGTGTATGTGTGTGTGTGTGTCTGTGTATATGTGTGTGTGTGTGTATATATATATATATATATATATATATATATATATATATATATATATATATACACAGTGCCTACAAGTAGTATTCAACCCCCTGCAGATTTAGCAGGTTTACACATTCGGAATTAACTTGGCATTGTGACATTTGGACTGTAGATCAGCCTGGAAGTGTGAAATGCAGCAAAAGAAAATGTTATTTCTTTTTTTATTTTTTTTTTAAATTGTGAAAAGTTTATTCAGAGGGTCATTTATTATTCAACCCCTCAAACCACAAGAATTCTGTTTGGTTCCCCTAAAGTATTAAGAAGTATTTCAGGCACAAAGAACAATGAGCTTCACATGTTTGGATTAATTATCTCTTTTTCCAGCCTTTTCTGACTAATTAAGACCCTCCCCAAACTTGTGAACAGCACTCATACTTGGTCAACATGGGAAAGACAAAAGGAGCATTCCAAGGCCATCAGAGACAAGATTGTGGAGGGTCACGAGGCTGGCAAGGGGTACAAAACCCTTTCCAAGGAGTTGGGCCTACCTGTCTCCACTGTTGGGAGCATCATCTGGAAGTGGAAAGCTTATGGAACTACTGTTAGCCTTCCACGGCCTGGACAGCCTTTGAAAGTTTACACCCGTGCCGAGGCCAGGCTTGTCCGAAGAGTCAAGGCTAACCCAAGGACAACATGGAAGGAGCTCCGGGAAGATCCCATGGCAGTGGGGACATTGGTTTCAGTCAATACCATAAGTAACGTACTCCACCGCAATGGTCTCCGTTCCAGACGAACCTTTACTTTCAAAGCGTCATGTCAAGGCTCGTCTACAGTTTGCTCATGATCACTTGGAGGACTCTGAGACAGACTGGTTCAAGGTTCTCTGTTCTGATGAGACCAAGATCGAGATCTTTGGTGCCAACCACACACGTGACGTTTGGAGACTGGATGGCACTGCATACGACCCCAAGAATACCATCCCTACAGTCAAGCATGGTGGTGACAGCATCATGCTGTGGGGCTGTTTCTCAGCCAAGGGGCCTGGCCATCTGGCCCGCATCCATGGGAAGATGGATAGCACGGCCTACCTGGAGATTTTGGCCAAGAACCTCCGCTCCTCCATCAAGGATCTTAAGATGGGTCGTCATTTCATCTTCCAACAAGACAACGACCCAAAGCACACAGCCAAGAAAACCAAGGCCTGGTTCAAGAGGGAAAAAATCAAGGTGTTGCAGTGGTCTAGTCAGTCTCCTGACCTTAACCCAATTGAAAACTTGTGGAAGGAGCTCAAGATTAAAGTCCACATGAGACACCCAAAGAACCTAGATAACTTGGAGAAGATCTGCATGGAGGAGTGGGCCAAGATAACTCCAGAGACCTGTGCCGGCCTGATCAGGTCTTATAAAAGACGATTATTAGCTGTAATTGCAAACAAGGGTTATTCCACAAAATATTAAACCTAGGGGTTGAATAATAATTGACCCACACTTTTATGTTGAAGATTTATTAAAATTTAACTGAGCAACATAACTTGTTGGTTTGTAAGATTTATGCATCTGTTAATAAATCCTGCTCTTGTTTGAAGTTTGAAGGCTCTAACTTATTTGCATCTTATCAAACCTGCTAAATCTGCAGGGGGTTGAATACTACTTGTAGGCACTAATCAACAAGAGGACAAGAGTAAAGTGCAAAATATACGTAATTTTTATTGAATACACAACAAGAAAATATGTAATTAAAATGGTACAGTACCAAAAGATCTTAGGGATGCATACACATTAGACCCAAACAAGTTCGTAATAGCCTATCCAATTGATCAAAGGTTTAAATGTAAACATCTATGTTAAATGGCGGCTAATAAATTGGGAGGGTCTAAAATGAATAATGTGGGTAAATCGAGAAGGGGCTGCTTTTAGAGTTGTAGTACACAAGTCAAATCAAACCATGATTCCCCACCATGTATTGGTAGGAAATCATGGTGATCATGCTGGAAGCACCATGGGGAGGTAAATATTGGTACTAGACCAATAGGAATAGCATCAAATAACCATACAACACAAGTGTGCAGGGTAAGGGGATTCTCTTACCTAAAGTGCTGAAGTGCAGTATAAGTAGGTACGATGTAACCAGCAGGGAATAAAGCAGTCCCAATAAAAGTAGAAAGGTCTCCCTATAGATGGCCAAAGGTCTCCATCCGACGCGCGTTTCGCGAGGATTCTATAGCTTTATCAAGGTGGGGAACCAAGGTAGTGATCCCAAGACCTGTATGCCTCTTATATGCCCCTCCTAACGTGAAATCAAACAGCTGTGTGGCTGGGAGTGACGTGGAAACAGGAAGTGACCTATGTTATCTTGCCAACGAGCGTTTATTAGCAACGTACATTAAAGTGGTCAAACTGTATTAAACATACTCATCAGTAGTGCGTCTAAGCCGATCGCTATTCGGCCGCTAGGTATTTAAACCCAGATAACATAAACTGGGTAAGCAATGTTGCTGTCAGAGCCCCGGCCCTGTTTGCGTGGTAACTAAGGACGCACTTCCTGATGATAACAGGAAGTCGTCATAGGTCCCTGAATTAACATCTCCCTATCGCCGAATGAGTGATATACAATTCAACCAATGGCAGTCCAGTTTGAAATTTATACAGGTACTCACACCCGACAAAGAGGTCCCACGTGACCGCTGTGGACGCGTCAGCCCCACAGGCACGCCCCACCATTCTCGATCGGCTTAAATATAACCAAAGGACCGCAGTGTTTCTCATCACATATCAGGCCAGATACAGCGGACTAAAAGGGCAGGGTTACTATCGAAACCACCGCCCGATTAGCGTGGTAACCAAGGACGCAATTCCTAAGTGAGACCGGAAGTCGTCATAAGACCCGGAATACACTTCTCCCGATACATGAGTGCTATGCAGTTCAACCAATAGTGGTCCAGGTAGAAGCTATCATCGGCCGTCATGCCTGACAGGAAGGTCCCACGTGATTACTGGGGACGCGTCAACCCCACAACCACGCCCCACCATTCCTAATCAGGTTAGACAGGACCAAAAGGACCAAGTACACCCTATTGCGTGTTGAGCCCTGTCCACACCAGCCCACCTGATCCGAGGGACGCGTATCCCCGGAACCAGAGTGAGCATATGTGTCGGACAGGTGCCAAAAACGCCAGGGAAAACTGATATGAGCATAACAATTAAAGTAATCCAAAACGTACACCACAATATTGTTATTATACAATTAAAAAATGTAGATCAAGGAATATGACCAGTTATACACTCATAATATTAGGGAATATTGGGATCACTGCCGATAACTCAGGCAGATAATACCACATAAAAAGGAAAGTCCAATAGAGGAATGATACAATTATAATCAATCGAGGAACCACTTGGGGACACACAGGTAATTCTTCAAATTTTCTGAATCCAAACCACACAAAAGACCACCGGGACTTGAAGATCGTGTAATTCACGCAATGGAGGGATAGAATAATGATTCTTCAGGTTTCCTAAATGTGACACGTCCGGCAGAGATCCAAGTCGTACGCAAGCCAAAAAACAGAGAGTCACCCAGACAGCACAAAGGAGGGATAGGTCTAAAAGATAATATATCAGCAATTAATAACAGGTCAGAGATCAATACAAAAATGAGCCAAACATTGCTCACAGTAGTGCAAGGATAAAAAATATGGATGACAAAACAATTAAAAAACACTCAAAAATGAACAAACAATTAAGTTAAAAAAGGAATCACAAAAAAGGAGAAGAGAGAAGGAGATTAGGACAAACTGATGGTGTCAAGTTATAGGAAGGACACAAAGCTGATGTTCTCATTAAGCCCATTCGGGGCCAGGGTGTCCAAGGTGGAGATCCATCGAGTCTCGACCTGAGCCAGTCAATTTTTCAGATCGCCGCCACGAGATCCACCACGAACGTGGTCAATACCCCGTATCTTAAGTCCAGACGGGTTGCTCCCATGGAATTTATGAAAATGCCTAGGCAGTGTTTTCAGCGTGGTAGGATCAATAGCATCCCTAGCGGCACTGATGTCCCGCACATGCTCCCTCGTGCGTACCCTCAACTCACGTGAAGTGAGGCAGATATACACGAGGGAGCATGGGCACGTGGCATAATAAATAACGTGTGTAGTAGCACACGTAATATGGCACCTGATGTTGAACGTCCTAGTGCCATTAGATGTCATAAACGTGGAGGTGCGGATGATATTCTGGCAGGCCAAACATCGACCACATGGGAAACACCCAACCAAGGGGCCACGGGTACTGAAAGGGTTGGAAATAGGTGGTACATAATGGCTCCTTACCAGAATATCTCGAAGGTTTTTAGAACGACGAGCCGTCATAAGAGGACCAGAGGGGAGGACATCTGCCAGGACAGGATCTGATCGAAGAACAGGCCAGTGTCTACTTAGAATTTCTCGCATGGTCTGCCAATGGCCGTTGTGGGTGCCTATGAAACGAATAGGAGGGTCAGATTCTTGAGACTGGCCAGTTCTTGAGAACGAGGCGGATTTGCTCCTCCAATGATACATTTGAGTTACAGTCGGCCGACCTCAGATGTCGATTCAGGGATCGAGGGTACAGCAATCGCTGTATTCGGAAGGGGTATTTACGCGCTAAGCGGACCCCCCGTCAGCAATTGCTTCAATATACTCCTAAGTCTCAAAAAATGAAGCCAGGGAAGGAGTCTTGCGAGGATAATTTGCATATTCCCAGTGCCTTCTGGGATAAGTGAAGAGTCACCGCGAGCTCAAGGAGAACCGGGTTTTGGCCGTTACAGCCGGAAGGAAGACTTCTGAAAGCCAGGGAAGGAGTCTTGCGAGGATAATTTGCATATTCCCAGTGCCTTCTGGGATAAGTGAAGAGTCACCGCGAGCTCAAGGAGAACCGGGTTTTGGCCGTTACAGCCGGAAGGAAGACTTCTGAAAGCCAGGGAAGGAGTCTTGCGAGGATAATTTGCATATTCCCAGTGCCTTCTGGGATAAGTGAAGAGTCACCGCGAGCTCAAGGAGAACCGGGTTTTGGCCGTTACAGCCGGAAGGAAGACTTCTGAAAGCCAGGGAAGGAGTCTTGCGAGGATAATTTGCATATTCCCAGTGCCTTCTGGGATAAGTGAAGAGTCACCGCGAGCTCAAGGAGAACCGGGTTTTGGCCGTTACAGCCGGAAGGAAGACTTCTGAAAGCCAGGGAAGGAGTCTTGCGAGGATAATTTGCATATTCCCAGTGCCTTCTGGGATAAGTGAAGAGTCACTGCGAGCTCAAGGAGAACCGGGTTTTGGCCGTTACAGCCGGAAGGAAGACTTCTGAAAGCCAGGGAAGGAGTCTTGCGAGGATAATTTGCATATTCCCAGTGCCTTCTGGGATAAGTGAAGAGTCACCGCGAGCTCAAGGAGAACCGGGTTTTGGCCGTTACAGCCGGAAGGAAGACTTCTGAAAGCCGCGCGCCTAGCGGCGTGCGAATTTTAGCCTGTCTTCTTCATTGTGAGCGTAAGTGAGCAAAGTGTGAGCAAAAGTAAGTGTGAGTAGAATTGTTTGTATTTAGTTGTTTAATTACTTAACATTTGTTTAGTGCTATCCCCATTAGAAAATGTGCTCCACTATTGCTAATGCGATCCAGTGTACATCTTGTCTCATGTATGCAGTCCTTGAAAAGCCGTTCGAGGGTGCATACTGTTGTTCGAGATGTGCGCAAGTTGCACATTTGGAAGCCCAGATACTGGATCTAAATGAGCAGCTGGCAACTCTGAGATGCATTAGCAATATGGAAAGGAGTGTGCTGCTCACTGAGCAGCAGCTTGCTGGGTCAGATGTGGGGGAGGATCGTAGTAGGGAGCGGCAGGACGGTGAGGTAGGTAGCTGGGTGACAGTTAGAAAGGGGGGTAAAGGGAAAAGTGCTAGGGAGGCTAGTCCTGAACTGACACACCCCAATAGGTTTGCAAACTTGGCAGATGAGGGGGATGTCATTACAGGGGTAGCATTGCTGCAGCAAGGCATGACCTCTGAACGCCAGAGGAGTGTCTGCTCCAGTAAGGGGGGGAATAGGAGTGCAGGGCAGGCAAGACAGGTACTGGTAGTGGGGGACTCAATTATTAGGGGGACAGATAGGGCAATCTGTCACAAAGACAGGGATCGCCGAACAGTGTGTTGTCTTCCTGGCGCTCGAGTTCGGCACATCGCTGATCGGGTTGACAGATTACTGGGAGGGGCTGGGGAGGACCCAGCGGTCATTGTACATATTGGCACAAATGACAAAGTTAGAGGTAGGTGGAAGGTCCTTAAAGATGATTTCAGGGAATTAGGTTGTAAGCTTAAAGCATGGACCTCAAAGATGGTATTTTCGGAAATACTACCTGTGCCACGAGCCACACCAGAGAGGCAAAGAGAGATCAGGGAGGTTAACAGGTGGCTCAAGAATTGGTGTAGGAAAGAGGGTTTTGGGTTCCTGGAGAATTGGGCCGACTTTTCAGTTGGCTACAGATTCTATGCTAGGGATGGGCTGCATCTTAATGGGGAGGGTGCAGCTCTGCTGGGGCAGAAAATGGCTAGAAGGTTGGAGGAGTGTTTAAACTAGGAATGGGGGGCGAGGGTATTCACTTTATAGAAGGGGAATGTAGTGCAGATAGTGACCAGGGCACAAGTAATGAAATTGGGGGTGGTACGGGGGGAAGGGTTAGGACAGTCAATACAGTAAGCAGGAATATAGGTACAGAGTCATACGTAACGTGCATGTACACTAATGCCCGAAGCCTCACAAATAAGGTGGAGGAATTAGAATTAATATTGTTGGAAGAAAATTATGATATAGTGGGGATATCAGAGACATGGCTGGATGAGAGCTATGACTGGGCTGTTACTTTACAGGGTTATAGCCTATTCAGGAATGACCGTACAAATAAGCGAGGGGGAGGTGTGTGTCTATATGTAAAATCATCCTTAAAACCCATCCTGCGTGACAACATATGTGAGGGTACTGAGAATGTAGAGTCCCTATGGGTGGAGATAAGGGGGGGGAGAATGAATAATAAAATACTGATAGGGGTGTGTTATAAGACGCCGAATATTATGGAAGAGGTAGAGAATCTCCTCATAAAGCAAATTGATAAAGCAGCGAGTCTCGGAGAGGTAATTATTATGGGGGACTTTAACTATCCTGATATAAATTGGGGAACAGAAACTTGCAGTTCCAGCAAAGGAAATAGATTTTTGATAACAATGAAAGATAATTACCTTTCACAAATGGTACAGGACCCCACAAGAGGGGGAGCACTACTAGACCTTGTACTAACCAATAGGCCAGACCGCATATCAAATATACAAGTTGGGGGTTACTTGGGGAATAGTGATCACAAAATAATAAGTTTTCATGTATTCTTTAGTAAGATGTCTAGTAGAGGGGCTACAAGGACACTAAACTTCAGGAAAGCAAATTTTAAACGGTTGAGAGATGATCTTAGTGCAATAAACTGGGATGATGTACTAAGTAATAAAAGTACACAAAGCAAATGGGAGACTTTTATGAGCATCCTGAATAGGGCTTGTGCAGAAAATATACCCTATGGGAACAAACATGTTAGAAATAGGAGGAAACCCCTATGGCTAAATAGAGCTGTAAGGGAAGCAATAAAAGAAAAACAGAAAGCCTTAAAAGAATTAAAGAGGGTAGGTAGTGATGAGGCATTATATAATTATAGAAAATTAAATAAAATATGTAAAAAGCAAATTAAGTTAGCTAAGTTTGAGACAGAGAGACTCATTGCGAGAGAAAGTAAAAATAATCCTAAAATATTCTTTAACTACATAAACAGTAAAAAACTGAAAAGCGATAGTGTTGGCCCCCTTAAAAATAGTCTTGGTGAAATGGTGGAAGGGGATGAGGGTAAAGCTAACCTGCTGAATGACTTTTTTTCTACGGTTTTTATACAAGAAAATGCCATGGCAGATGACATGACCAGTGATGCCATAAATTCACCCTTGAATATTACCTGCTTAACCCAGCAGGAAGTACGCCACCGCCTCGAAATCACTAAGGTTGACAAATCTCCGGGCCCGGATGGCATACACCCCAGAGTACTACAGGAATTGAGTTCTGTGATAGATAGACCATTATTTTTAATCTTCTCAGATTCCTTAATAACAGGGTCGGTACCGCAGGACTGGCGCATAGCAAATGTGGTGCCAATATTCAAAAAGGGGACAAAAACTGAGCCGGGAAATTATAGGCCGGTAAGTTTAACCTCTACGGTTGGTAAAATCCTTGAGGGTTTCTTGAGAGATGCTATACTGGAGTATCTCAAGAAAAATAACCTTATGACAGAGTATCAACATGGGTTTATGAGGGATCGATCCTGTCAAACTAATTTGATCAGCTTCTATGAAGAGGTAAGTTCAAGCCTGGACCAGGGAAATGCAGTGGATGTTGTGTATATGGACTTTTCAAAAGCTTTTGATACGGTGCCACACAAAAGGTTGGTACATAAAATGAGAATAATGGGGATAGGGGAAAATATGTGTAACTGGGTTAAAAACTGGCTCAGTGATAGGAAACAAAGGGTGGTTATTAATGGTACGTACTCGGACTGGGTCTCAGTTCATAGTGGGGTACCACAGGGGTCAGTATTGGGCCCGCTTCTTTTCAACATATTTATAAATGACCTTGTTGGGGGCATGCGGAGTAGAATTTCAATATTTGCAGATGATACTAAACTCTGCAGGGTAATCAATACAGAGGAGGATCATTTTATATTACAGGGAGATTTATGTAAATTGGAGGATTGGGCTGAGAAGTGGCAATTGAAGTTTAATGTAGATAAATGTAAGGTCATGCACTTGGGTAGAGGAAATAACATTTATGATTATGTACTTAATTGTAGAACACTGGGTAAAACAGACACAGAAAAAGACTTGGGTGTATGGGTGGATGGTAAACTTCACTTTAGTGGACAGTGTCAGGCAGCGGCTGCCAGGGCTAATAAAATAATGGGATGTATTAAAAGAGGTATAAGTGTTCATGAAAAAAATATAGTTCTACCTCTGTACAAGTCACTAGTGCGACCGCACTTAGAATACTGTGTACAATTCTGGTCACCGATATATAAGAAGGACATAGCTGAACTGGAGAGGGTGCAGAGAAGAGCGACCAAGATTATTAGAGGAATGGGGGGGCTGCAATACGAAGACAGGTTATTAAACTTGGGGTTATTTAGTCTGGAAAAACGAAGGCTTAGGGGAGATCTAATCACAATGTATAAATATATGAGGGGACAGTACAGAGACCTTTCCAAAGATCTATTTACACCTAGGCCTGCGACTGGAACACGGGGGCATCTGCTACGTCTTGAGGAAAGAAGGTTTAATCATAATCACAGACGAGGATTCTTTACTGTACGAGCAGTGAGACTATGGAACTCTCTGCCGCATGATGTTGTAATGAGTGATTCACTACTAACATTTAAGCAGAGACTGGACGCCTTTCTTGAAAAATTTAATATAACCAGTTATGTATATTAGATTTTATGACAGGGTATTGATCCAGGGAACTAGTCTGATTGCCGGATGTGGAGTCAGGAAGGAAATTTTTTCCCCATTGGAACTTGTTTGCCACATTGGGGTTTTTTTGCCTTCCTCTGGATCAACATGTTAGGCTACGGGTTGAACTAGATGGACTTAGAGTCTCCCTTCAACCTTAAAAACTATGATACTATGATACTATGATATTCTGGTAAGAAGCCATTATGTACCACCTATTTCCAACCCTTTCAGTATCCGTGGCCCCTTGGTTGGGTGTTTCCCATGTGGTCGATGTTTTGCTTGCCAGAATATCATGCGCACCTCCACGTTTATGACATCTAATGGCACTAGGACGTTCAACATCAGGTGCCATATTACGTGTGCTACTACACACGTTATTTATTATGCCACGTGCCCATGCTCCCTCGTGTATATCGGCCTCACTTCACGTGAGTTGAGGGTACGCACGAGGGAGCATGTGCGGGACATCAGTGCCGCTAGGGATGCTATTGATCCTACCACGCTGAAAACACTCCCTAGGCATTTTCATAAATTCCATGGGAGCAACCCGTCTGGACTTAAGATACGGGGTATTGACCACGTTCGTGGTGGATCTCGTGGCGGCGATCTGAAAAAACGACTGGCTCAGGTCGAGACTCGATGGATCTCCACCTTGGACACCCTGGCCCCGAATGGGCTTAATGAGAACATCAGCTTTGTGTCCTTCCTATAACTTGACACCATCAGTTTGTCCTAATCTCCTTCTCTCTTCTCCTTTTTTGTGATTCCTTTTTTAACTTAATTGTTTGTTCATTTTTGAGTGTTTTTTAATTGTTTTGTCATCCATATTTTTTATCCTTGCACTACTGTGAGCAATGTTTGGCTCATTTTTGTATTGATCTCTGACCTGTTATTAATTGCTGATATATTATCTTTTAGACCTATCCCTCCTTTGTGCTGTCTGGGTGACTCTCTGTTTTTTGGCTTGCGTACGACTTGGATCTCTGCCGGACGTGTCACATTTAGGAAACCTGAAGAATCATTATTCTATCCCTCCATTGCGTGAATTACACGATCTTCAAGTCCCGGTGGTCTTTTGTGTGGTTTGGATTCAGAAAATTTGAAGAATTACCTGTGCGTCCCCAAGTGGTCCCTCGATTGATTATAATTGTATCATTCCTCTATTGGACTTTCCTTTTTATGTGGTATTATCTGCCTGAGTTATCGGCAGTGATCCCAATATTCCCTAATATTATGAGTGTATAACTGGTCATATTCCTTGATCTACATTTTTTAATTGTATAATAACAATATTGTGGTGTACGTTTTGGATTACTTTAATTGTTATGCTCATATCAGTTTTCCCTGGCGTTTTTGGCACCTGTCCGACACATATGCTCACTCTGGTTCCGGGGATACTCGTCCCTCGGAACAGGTGGGCTGGTGTGGACAGGGCTCAACACGCAATAGGGTGTACTTGGTCCTTTTGGTCCTGTCTAACCTGATTAGGAATGGTGGGGCGTGGTTGTGGGGTTGACGCGTCCCCAGTAATCACGTGGGACCTTCCTGTCAGGCATGACGGCCGATGATAGCTTCTACCTGGACCACTATTGGTTGAACTGCATAGCACTCATGTATCGGGAGAAGTGTATTCCGGGTCTTATGACGACTTCCGGTCTCACTTAGGAATTGCGTCCTTGGTTACCACGCTAATCGGGCGGTGGTTTTGATAGTAACCCTGCCCTTTTAGTCTGCTGTATCTGGCCTGATATGTGATGAGAAACACTGCGGTCCTTTGGTTATATTTAAGCCGATCGAGAATGGTGGGGCATGCCTGTGGGGCTGACGCGTCCACAGCGGTCACGTGGGACCTCTTTGTCGGGTGTGAGTACCTGTATAAATTTCAAACTGGACTGCCATTGGTTGAATTGTATATCACTCATTCGGCGATAGGGAGATGTTAATTCAGGGACCTATGACGACTTCCTGTTATCATCAGGAAGTGCGTCCTTAGTTACCACGCAAACCGGGCCGGGGCTCTGACAGCAACATTGCTTACCCAGTTTATGGTATCTGGGTTTAAATACCTAGCGGCCGAATAGCGATCGGCTTAGACGCACTACTGATGAGTATGTTTAATACAGTTTGACCACTTTAATGTACGTTGCTAATAAACGCTCGTTGGCAAGATAACATAGGTCACTTCCTGTTTCCACGTCACTCCCAGCCACACAGCTGTTTGACTTCACGTTAGGAGGGGCATATAAGAGGCATACAGGTCTTGGGATCACTACCTTGGTTCCCCACCTTGATAAAGCTATAGAATCCTCGCGAAACGCGCGTCGGATGGAGACCTTTGGCCATCTATAGGGAGACCTTTCTACTTTTATTGGGACTGCTTTATTCCCTGCTGGTTACATCGTACCTACTTATACTGCACTTTAGGTAAGAGAATCCCCTTACCCTGCACACTTGTGTTGTATGGTTATTTGATGCTATTCCTATTGGTCTAGTACCAATATTTACCTCCCCATGGTGCTTCCAGCATGATCACCATGATTTCCTACCAATACATGGTGGGGAATCATGGTTTGATTTGACTTGTGTACTACAACTCTAAAAGCAGCCCCTTCTCGATTTACCCACATTATTCATTTTAGACCCTCCCAATTTATTAGCCGCCATTTAACATAGATGTTTACATTTAAACCTTTGATCAATTGGATAGGCTATTATGAACTTGTTTGGGTCTAATGTGTATGCATCCCTAAGATCTTTTGGTACTGTACCAATTTAATTACATATTTTCTTGTTGTGTATTCAATAAAAATTACGTATATTTTGCACTTTACTCTTGTCCTCTTGTTGATTATCCTCATCATGAGTAGTGATGGCACCCTCCCTGCCTTACTTTGGTAGGCTTGGTGCTTACATTTAATGGCTCTTTTTGTGAGTTATGTGTTGTTTACTTGTAGGCACTGTATATATATATTATATATATATATATATATATATATATATATATATATAACTAGAAGGTGGCCCGATTCTACGCATCGGGTATTCTAGAATTTACGTATTGTGTAGTTCATGTATGATTTTTGTTATATATATATATATAGATGTTGTTGTCTGTAGTTACCAAGTGTTTGTGTAGGGCGCTGTACATGTTCTGGGTGTTGTCTGGGTGTGGCGGGGGGTGAGAGCGGTGTTGTTTGTGTGTTGCGTTGTTTGTGGAGCGCTGTGTGTCTGTAGCGTTGTGTGTGTGTGTTGCCCGGTTTGTGTGGGTGTGGTGTGTTTTGGGGGGAGGTATGTTTTGTGCAATGTGTGTGTTGTGCGGTATGTGCGTATATTTGTGTGTGCAGCGTTGTCTGTGTGTGGGTGTCTGTGTAGGGCAGTTGTTTGTGGTTCCCAGTGTGTGTGTGTGTGTGGTGTGTTGTGCAGTGCGCGCGTGTGTGTGTGTTGGGGGGAGGTGTGCACTCCCCATCGTGCTCCATCCCCTATGCTGCGCACCCCCCATCGTGCTACATCTCCCATCCTGCGCACTCCCAAACGTGCTCCATCTGCCATGCTGCGCACTCCCAAACGTGCTCCATCCGCCATGCTGCGCACTCCCAAACGTGCTCCATCCGCCATGCTGCGCACTCCCCATCGTGCTCCATTCCCCATGCTGCGCACTCCCAAACGTGCTCCATCCGCCACGCTGCGCACTCCCCATCGTGCTCCATCTCCCATGCTGCGCACTCCCAAACGTGCTCCATCCGCCATGCTGCGCACTCCCAAACATGCTCCATCCACCATGCTGCGCACTCCCAAACGTGCTCCATCCGCCATACTCCGCACACCCCATCATGCTCCATCCCCCATGCAGCGCACTCCCCATCGTGCTCTATCCGCCATGCTGCGCACTCCCAAACGTGGTCCATCCGCCATGCTGAGCACTCCCAAACGTGCTCCATCCGCCATACTCCGCACTCCCCATCGTGCTGCATCCCCCATGCTGCGCACTCCCAAACGTGCTCCATCCTCCATGCTGCGCACTCCCAAACGTGCTCCATCCGCCATGCTGCGCACTCCCAAACGTGCTCCATCCGCCATGCTGCGCACTCCCCATTGTGCTCCATCCCCCATGCTGCGCACTCCCAAACGTGCTCCATCCGCCATGCTGCGCACTCCCCATCGTGCTCCATCTCCCATGCTGCGCACTCCCAAACGTGCTCCATCCGCCATGCTGCGCACTCCCAAACGTGCTCCATCCGCCATGCTGCGCACTCCCAAACGTGCTCCATCCGCCATACTCCGCACTTCCCATCGTGCTCCATCCCCCATGCAGCGCACTCCCCATCGTGCTCCATCCCCTATGCTGCGCACCCCCCATCGTGCTCCATCTCCCATGCTGTGCACTCCCAAACGTGCTCCATCCGCCATGCTGCGCAATCCCAAACGTGGTCCATCCACAATGCTGCGCACTCCCAAACATGCTCCATCCGCCATACTCCGCACTCCCCATCGTGCTGCATCCCCCATGCTGCGCACTCCCAAACGTTCTCCATCCGCCATGCTGCGCACTCCCAAACGTGCTCCATCCGCCATGCTGCGCACTCCCAAACGTGCTCCATCCGCCATGCTGCGCACTCCCAAATGTGCTCCATCCGCCATGCTGCGCACTCCCAAACGTGTTCCATCCGCCATGCTGCGCACTCCCAAACGTGCTCCATCCGCCATGCTGCGAACTCCCAAACGTGCTCCATCCGCCATGCTGCGCCAGCATCAGCCTCTCTACCCGCAGCATCAGCCTCTCTCCTCCCAGCATCAGCCTCTCTCCCCACAGCATCAGCCTCTCTGTCCCCAGCATCAGCCTCTCTGTCCCCAGCATCAGCCTCTCTGTCCCCAGCATCAGCCTCTCTGTCCCCAGCATCAGCCTCTCTGTCCCCAGCATCAGCCTCTCTCATCCCAGCATCAGCCTCTCTGTCCCCAGCATCAGCCTCTCTGTCCCCAGCATCAGCCTCTCTCATCCCAGCATCAGCCTCTCTGTCCCCAGCATCAGCCTCTCTGTCCCCAGCATCAGCCTCTCTGTCCCCAGCATCAGCCTCTCTGTCCCCAGCATCAGCCTCTCTCATCCCAGCATCAGCCTCTCTGTCCCCAGCATCAGCCTCTCCATCCCAGCCTTCCCCAGGATCAGCCTCTCTCCTCCCAGCCTCCTCCAGCGCGCCATGCTCCTCTGCCGACACTCACACACCCGATCGCATACACTCACACACACCCACACACACCCGATCGCATACACTCACGCACACACACATTGACGATTTTGCACATACGCGCTCATACTCACAACATCCGGAGATACCACATGCTTCTGGCCATGTGATCCTCCGACAGGTCCTGGAAGGTCACAACAGCACAGTATCGAGGCCGAGAAGCAAGCGATATCGCCGGATGCTGTGAGTGTGTGGATGCGATGTGATGTGTGTGTGAGGTGTGTGTGAGAGTGAGTGTGAGCCGGTGTACACTGTTAACTATGATACACATCGGGTAACCAAGGGACCTTAGTTACCCGATGTGTATAATGGTTACCAGCGTTCACGGGCTCCGTGAAGATCCCAGCATCGCAAGGTTATGTCTGGCGCTGCTGGGATCCTGACGGAGCCGGTGTAGAAGCAAGCGATATCCCAGGATGTTGTGAGTATGTGGATGTGATGTGTGAGGTGCGTGTGAGAGTGAGTGTGATCTGATGTGTGTGTGTGTACTCACCTGGGAGTCGGAGCTACGTGTCAGTTGGGCAAGAGCGAGCGTGGATTGCGTGAGGGGGGCGGGGCCTGCAGAGAGCCGGGGCGAGAGGCCAATCCGTGTGGGGGGGCGGGGCCATGGCGAGCCCAGCGGCCAATCAGCTTTGTGTCACCGTAAGGACACAATTTTGGAGCATGACAGACAGACAGACAGACAGACAGACAGACAGAATAAGGCAATTATATATATAGATATATAATGTGTGTGTGTGTATATATCCGCTAAAGGAATCCGCACCGTCACATTTCCAATCACGAAATTTTGCACAGACGCCTCATGTGACCCAGGGAACGTTGTAGATTATGTTTTGACAAGAAAATTTAACCCCGCGCTTTACAGTTTCTCCAAAATACATGCCTCCATTAAAGTAAATGGAGCCTGAAACTACAGGTTATTAATAGGAGCTGTGATTAGTTGCTATAGGAACAAAGGACATTGTTAGTATAAGAAGCTTATGTGTGAGGTAATATGATGCCGGTGGAGAGACTGAAAAAGAGAGAGACAGAAAGAGAGACAGACAGAGACAAACCTGGAAAGAGACAGATGGGGAAAGAGACAGACAGACAGAGAAAAAGGAGACAGCGAAAGAGACAGACAAAGATAGATGGGGAAAGAGACAGACCTTGATAGAGACAGACAAGGAAAGAGACAGAGAAATTGAGACAGACAAGGAAAGATACAGACAGAGACAGGCAGACAGGAAAAGATACAGACAAAGAGATGGACAAAGACAGACAGGGAAAGAGACAGGAAAAGAGACGGGGAGACAGACGGGAAAAGAGACAGACCTGGAAAGAGACAGATGGGGAAAGAAACAGAGAGATAGAGACAGACAAAGAAAGAGACAGACAACTGGGAAAGAGACAGGTGGAGAAAGAGACATACCTGGAAAGAGACAGACGGGGAAAGAGACAGACCTGGAAAGAGACAGAAGAGGAAAGAGACATAGACAGACAGGGAAAGAGACAGACCTGGAAAGAGACAAACATAGAAACAGACACAGAGATAGAGAGAGACAGACAAACACAGACACAGAGATAGAGACAGAAACAGACAGACTGATACAAAGACAGACAGAGATAGAAACAGACAGACAGAGACATAGACACATACAGACAAGGAAAGAGACAGACAGACAGAGACACACAGACAGAGACTGGTAGAGAAATAGAGAAACAGTTACTATCCCGGGCAACGCCCGAGTACTACAGCTAGTTATGATAATAAAATTAGTGTTTACTGTTGATCATCAATCATGATAAAAAAAAACCAAAACACAAAACAAAGATGGTAGCTAAATACTGAAATACATTTCAACATAACATACATGAACATTACCATATAATTAATTAATACTATTGTAACGCCTACAGAAAGTCGCTCACATAGCAGAACCCCAAGAACCTCAAAACCCTTTAACCCCTATACAGGTACTTGGAATTACACATGGCTCGGAGAGTAGTAGTCAGGCAGGGTCAAACCAGGAAATGGGGAACATGGACAAAATCAGTCAGGCAAGGACATAATCAGAAAACTAGGCCGAGGTCAAATCCGGATCGGATAGCGGGGTACAAAAACGGTAGGCAGGAGGGTATTCAGAGAACAGGCAGAGGTCAAAACACAGGAATCACAATACAGAACAGAGCGGGAACCAAGAATTCAGAACTACCTCTAGCAGTAAGCAGCAGACAAGAGGAGGAATTAGAAGGGTGTGGTGTCTTCCCATTGAATGTAGCTGAATGGTGGTAACTTCATCTGGAAGAAACACGCCACCAACAGTCAGTCAGTGGTACTGCAGGTCCTAGGGAAACCAAGCTTAGTGGATGAGCGGAGCCTGCGCCCACCAGAGCCTCTGGCACCAACTCCTCTCCTATCACCAGTAGTGTCTGCAGCGGGAACATGGCACTGCCCGAAGCTGAAGTCACAGGAGCGGACTCTGGTTGGGACATGACAACTATGAATACTACCATACAGGGCTAGGACAAGAGTAGGCACTAGCCTAGAGTGCTATCTCCTGTGTCTCTCCTGTGACGATGCTGAATACGTGCGGCCGCTGGTATGGCATGGGTGCACGCACAGTGAGCAGACTCGGTGGCAAGTTAAGCCTCCTCTCTACCTGCACTCCGGCCAGAGGTCCTGGGCTGGTGTGGTTACATGTGGGCTGTGGTTATGAGATCTAGTGAATGTTCTGCCAAATTCTCTGAAACACCTTTGGAGACAGCTTATGACACAGAAATGAACATTAAATTCACGGGCAACAGCTCTGGTGGACATTCCTGGAGTTATCATGCCAATAGCACGCTCCCTCATAACGTGCGACATCTGTGGCATTGTGCTGTGTGATAAAACTGTACATTTTAGAGTGGCCTAAGGCACACCTGTGTAATAAAATCATGCTGCCTAAGGCACACCTGTGCAATAATCATGCTGTCTTATCTGCATCTTGATAAGCCACTTCTGTGAGGTGGATGGATTATCTCGGTAAAGGAGAACTGAGCACCAACACAGGTTTAGACAAATTTGTGAATATTTGAGAGAAATATAGTAACTGTCTCTCTGTCTCTCTCCCATTCTCTGTCTGTTTGTCTCTGTCTGTCTGTCTCTGTCTGCCTGTCTGTGTGCCTGTCTGTTTGTCTGTGTGTTTGCTGTCTCCATGTGTTTGTCTCTGTCTGTCTGTCTCACTTTGTCTGTCTGTGTGTCTGTCTTTCTGTTTCCGTGTCTGTTTCGTTCCCTGTCTCTGTCTGTGTGTCTCTATCCATGTGTGTGTCTTTATCCATGTCTGTCTGCGTCTATCTCTCTGTCTGTCCGTGTCTATGTCTCTGTATCAGTCTCTCTGTCTCTGTATCTGTCTCTCTATATCTCTGTATCTGTCTGTCAGTCTCGTTCCAGCTCTCTCTCTTTCCCCGTCTGTCTCATTCCAGGTCTCTCTCTTTCCCCGTCTGTCTCTTTCCCTTTCTCTCTCTCTTTCCCTGTCTGTCTGTGTCTGTCTGCCTTTGTCTCTTTGACTGTCTATCTATCTGTCTCTTTCGAACTCTGTCTCTATCTTTCTCTATCTGTCTCTGTCTCTTTGACTGTCTTTCTCTGTCTTTTTTTTGTCTGTCTGTCTCTGTCTCTTTCCCTGTCTGTCTCTGTCTCACTGTCTCTTTCCCTGTCTGCCTCTTACTCTGTGTCTGTCTGTCTCTTTCTGTCTCGCCACCGACATCTTATTACCTCACACATAAGCTTCTTATACTATGAATATGCTTTTGTTCCTATAGCAACCACTCACAGCTGCTATTAACCTTTACCTTGCAGCTCCATTGACTTTAATGGAGGCAAGTTTTTTGGTGAATAACTGTAAAGCACAGGGTTAAATTTTCCAGTCAAAACATAGTCTATGACATTCCCTGAGTATGTGCAAAATTCCGTGATTGTAAATGTGATGGTGCAGATTCCTTTAGCGGACACACACACACACACACACACACACACACACACACACACACACACACACACACACACACACTTAGCTTTAGGCTGTACACATCACTAAAGAGACCCTGTGGCAGCAGGTATATATTGTAGATTGTAAGCTCTTCCAAGCAGCGTTGTCATTATTTTTGCTTTGCATCTTCTATAACTGTTACTTATGAATGTTTGTATATGAACCTCTGAATTGTACAGCGCTGTAGAATATGTTGGTGCTATAGAAAGAAAGATTATTCTTGTTCCCATTGCAGACGCTGTGGCAGGTGAGATGCTGACCGCCCAGTGTCCTGACTATAGTTTGTGCGCGCTCACTCACCCTCTGCTGTGGCGTCCCAATGGTAGAGTGCACACACCCACCTGCGTACACTTTAACTACCAGGAGTAGATAAAGGGTCGGGGGACGCAATACTAGGCCAGCAGCCCACTATTTGAGGTAACACTGCAGCCCATCGAGAATCTGCACGCTGTAGCAGTTGCCAATCAGGAATGACAGCAAATGTTAACAGACCTCTATATAACAATCAAAAATCAAACACAATCTTGCAACTGAATAATACTGATATAATGTCACCACTCAATAAATAACCTACCCTATAATAGTGCAATACAGAAACTGTCCTAGTCTCATACTAAATATATGGAAATAGATGACTGAGCCCTATAGGTCTTCGACAGTCAAGTTTTTCTTTAGTCTCAAAGCTTCTGAAAACTGACACACAAACCTTTACTATATAAACCACACAGCTAGCGCTCCTCATAATACTTCACAGTAAATAGCTCCTTGAAGAATTCATTCTAGACCTCCATCTTATATTCTTGTACATAAGGGCAGTATTATAGTAGTTATATTCTCGTACATAGGGGGCAGTATTATAGAAGTTATATTCTTGTACACAGGGGGCAGTATTATAGTAGTTATATTCTTGTACATAGGGGGCAGTATTATAGTAGTTATATTCTTGTACATAGGGGCAGTATTATAGTAGTTATATTCTTGTACATAGAGGGCAGTATTATAGTAGTTATAGTCTTGTACATAGGGGCAGTATTATAGTGGTTATATTCTTGTACATAGGAGGCAGTATTATAGTAGTTATATTCTTGTATATAGGGGGCAGTATTATAGTAGTTATATTCTTGTACATAGGGGCAGTATTATAGTGGTTATATTCTTGTACATAGGGGCAGTATTATAGTTGTTATATTCTTGTACATAGAGGGCAGTATTATAGTAGTTATAGTCTTGTACATAGGGGCAGTATTATAGTAGTTATATTCTTGTACATAGGGGCAGTATTATAGTAGTTATATTCTTGTACATAGGAGCAGTATTATAGTAGTTATATTCTTGTACATAGGAGGCAGTATTATAGTAGTTATATTCTTGTACATAGGAGGCAGTATTATAGTAGTTATATTCTTGTACATAGGAGCAGTATTATAGTAGTTATATTCTTGTACATAGGGGCAGTATTATAGTAGTTATATTCTTGTACATAGGAGCAGTATTATAGTAGTTATATTCTTGTACATAGAGGGCAGTATTATAGTAGTTATAGTCTTGTACATAGGGGCAGTATTATAGTAGTTATATTCTTGTACATAGGGGCAGTATTATAGTAGTTATATTCTTGTACATAGGAGCAGTATTATAGTAGTTATATTCTTGTACATAGGAGGCAGTATTATAGTAGTTATATTCTTGTACATAGGAGCAGTATTATAGTAGTTATATTCTTGTACATAGAAGCAGTATTATAGTAGTTATATTCTTGTACATAGAAGCAGTATTATAGTAGTTATATTCTTGTACATAGGAGCAGTATTATAGTAGTTATATTCTTGTACATAGGAGGCAGTATTATAGTAGTTATATTCTTGTACATAGGAGGCAGTATTATAGTAGTTATATTCTTGTACATAGGAGCAGTATTATAGTAGTTATATTCTTGTACATAGAAGCAGTATTATAGTAGTTATATTCTTGTACATAGGGGCAGTATTATAGTAGTTATATTCTTGTACATAGGAGCAGTATTATAGTAGTTATATTCTTGTATATAGGGAGCAGTATTATAGTAGTTATAGTCTTGTACATAAGGGGCAATATTATAGTAGTTATATTCTTGTACATAGGAGCAGTATTACAGTAGTTATATTCTTGTACATAGAGGCAGTATTATAGTAGTTATATTCTTGTACATAGCGGCAGTATTATAGTAGTTATATTCTTGTATATAGAGGGCAGTATTATAGTAGTTATATTCTTGTACATAGGGGGCAGTATTATAGTAGTTATATTCTTGTATATAGGGAGCAGTATTATAGTAGTTATAGTCTTGTACATAAGGGGCAATATTATAGTAGTTATATTCTTGTACATAGAGGCAGTATTATAGTAGTTATATTCTTGTACATAGGGGGCAGTATTATAGTAGTTATATTCTTGTATATAGGGAGCAGTATTATAGTAGTTATAGTCTTGTACATAAGGGGCAGTATTATAGTAGTTATATTCTTGTACATAGGGGCAGTATTATAGTAGTTATATTCTTGTACATAAGGGGCAGTATTATAGTAGTTATATTCTTGTACATAGGGGCAGTATTATAGTAGTTATATTCTTGTACATAGGGGCAGTATTATAGTAGTTATATTCTTGTACATACAGTTAGGTCCAGAAATATTTGGACAGTGACACAAGTTTTGTTATTTTAGCTGTTTACAAAAACATGTTCAGAAATACAATTCTATATATAATATGGGCTGAAAGTGCACACTCCCAGCTGCAATATGAGAGTTTTCACATCCAAATCGGAGAAAGGGTTTAGGAATCATAGCTCTGTAATGCATAGCCTCCTCTTTTTAAAGGGACCAAAAGTAATTGGACAAGGGACTCTAAGGGCTGCAATTAACTCTGAAGGCGTCTCCCTCGTTAACCTGTAATCAATGAAGTAGTTAAAAGGTCTGGGGTTGATTACAGGTGTGTGGTTTTGCATTTGGAAGTTGTTGCTGTGACCAGACAACATGCGGTCTAAGGAACTCTCAATTGAGGTGAAGCAGAACATCCTGAGGCTGAAAAAAAAGAAAAAATCCATCAGAGAGATAGCAGACATGCTTGGAGTAGCAAAATCAACAGTCGGGTACATTCTGAGAAAAAAGGAATTGACTGGTGAGCTTGGGAACTCAAAAAGGCCTGGGCGTCCACGGATGACAACAGTGGTGGATGATCGCCGCATACTTTCTTTGGTGAAGAAGAACCCGTTCACAACATCAACTGAAGTCCAGAACACTCTCAGTGAAGTAGGTGTATCTGTCTCTAAGTCAACAGTAAAGAGAAGACTCCATGAAAGTAAATACAAAGGGTTCACATCTAGATGCAAACCATTCATCAATTCCAAAAATAGACAGGCCAGAGTTACATTTGCTGAAAAACACCTCATGAAGCCAGCTCAGTTCTGGAAAAGTATTCTATGGACAGATGAGACAAAGATCAACCTGTACCAGAATGATGGGAAGAAAAAAGTTTGGAGAAGAAAGGGAACGGCACATGATCCAAGGCACACCACATCCTCTGTAAAACATGGTGGAGGCAACGTGATGGCATGGGCATGCATGGCTTCCAATGGCACTGGGTCACTTGTGTTTATTGATGACATAACAGCAGACAAGAGTAGCCGGATGAATTCTGAAGTGTACCGGGATATACTTTCAGCCCAGATTCAGCCAAATGCCGCAAAGTTGATCGGACGGCGCTTCATAGTACAGATGGACAATGACCCCAAGCATACAGCCAAAGCTACCCAGGAGTTCATGAGTGCAAAAAAGTGGAACATTCTGCAATGGCCAAGTCAATCACCAGATCTTAACCCAATTGAGCATGCATTTCACTTGCTCAAATCCAGACTTAAGACGGAAAGATCCACAAACAAGCAAGACCTGAAGGCTGCGGCTGTAAAGGCCTGGCAAAGCATTAAGAAGGAGGAAACCCAGCGTTTGGTGATGTCCATGGGTTCCAGACTTAAGGCAGTGATTGCCTCCAAAGGATTCGCAACAAAATATTGAAAATAAAAATATTTTGTTTGGGTTTGGTTTATTTGTCCAATTACTTTTGACCTCCTAAAATGTGGAGTGTTTGTAACGAAATGTGACAATTCCTACAATTTCTATCAGATATTTTTGTTCAAACCTTCAAATTAAACGCTACAATCTGCACTTGAATTCTGTTGTAGAGGTTTCATTTCAAATCCAATGTGGTGGCATGCAGAGCCCAACTCGCGAAAATTGTGTCACTGTCCAAAGATTTCTGGACCTAACTGTAGGGGGCAGTATTATAGTAGTTATATTCTTGTATATAGAGGGCAGTATTATAGTAGTTATATTCTTGTACATAGGGGGCAGTATTATAGTAGTTATATTCTTGTACATAGGGGGCAGTATTATAGTAGTTATATTCTTGTACATAGGGGGCAGTATTATAGTAGTTATATTCTTGTACATAGGGGTAGTATTATAGTAGTTATATTCTTGTACATAGGGGGCAGTATTATAGTAGTTATATTCTTGTATATAGGGCAGTATTATAGTAGATATATTCTTGTACATAGGGGCAGTATTCTAGTAGTTATATTCTTGTACATAGGGGGCAGTATTATAGTAGTTATATTCTTGTATATAGGGGCAGTATTATAGTAGTTATATTCTTGTACATAGTGGCAGTATTACAGTAGTTATATTTGTCACGGGGCAGGGGCGCAGACCACTGCAGGGGGGCTACTCGAGACACTCGGATCCGGGATCGTGGCTGTGGCTCGAGTGGCAGCCAGATCCGGGGCTCGCACAGCCGTCTGTCGCCTACAACAATATAAAGAGGTTATTTACAGGGGACAGAGTCTTTGTCAGTGACGCCACCCGTGGGTTGCGGTGATGGATGGTGACACCGCTGCTGCCTAGATATGGGGTTGCCTGGGGCTGATGGAGCAGGGCAGCAAGGTGGGATCCCCTCCACGGGTAGGGGAGGTGTAGTCCCGGGGCCCAGGGTATTGTGAGGGGTTGCAGGGAGCAGTCTTTAGGAGGCAGGAAACAGAGAACTCTGCAGGAAGCAGGGAACTTACAGTTTGTAGTCGTGGTGCTGGATGAGCTGGTGCTGATTTGGAGGGTCAGTAAACACACAGAGTCCATATTGTAAACCAAGGCCGGATGTCGGCTGCCTCTGGAGGGGTGTGCTCGGGTCCCGCATGCCGGTGACAGGACAGGGGCCCTTCCTCCTGCACTTTTGTGTTGTTTCTTTGTGTAGTGACTAGTCCGCATGAAACGAGGAAAGTCCAACCCTGTGTCTTTGCTGTGGACCGAGAGAACTAACCCTTGGGATCTCTGTAGGCACCGCGTTGGGCTGCCGTCTCGCTCTATCCGGGCTGCTAATGGGACAAGATCTGGAATCTTGTCCCCTGCTTGTGAATTAGGAAGATGCTTAAAGCTGTCCTTGCTCTGGGGTCCAGGTACGCAGACTGTGCACGGCCTCCAGACCGGATTCCCGCTGTCGGCACCAGCGGGCTATAACCCTGCTCCGGTCCACTTAAGGTCTCCCGCGACTGAATCTCCGTCGCCTGTGGCCCTGCTCTGCAGTCTGCCACCTAGTCAACTCAGGTAGTCCGGGAGCTCCAACACCCGACAACCACTACACTCCTCTCACTTCCTCTCCTCAGACTTGACTAACTGGTTCCCTCCCCTGACACCTCAGATCCCAAAGGTGGGCATCACCATCTGCCTGGCCCCGCCCACTGGTGTGTCCCTATTGTCCAGAGGGCGGTGACTAGGCTTTTGTGGCTGGTGTTTGTACCTGTGTGTGGGATGTTGGTAGAATTCCAAGAAGAAGGTGATTCCTGCACCCTGGAGGGGTACAGTCATCTGTGACACCCTGAATTTGTCAGGGCGTCTCACTCCCACTTGATAAAACACAGCCCATCCTTGGGCTGTCCGACACCGGTGTTTATTTATTTATTTATTTATTTTTGCATCTGAAAAAAGGTAATACATAATTAACATTTCCACCGTAAAACTTTTGAACATTTCATCCCTGTGCAGGGAGGCACTTTTCTTAAACGTTGCGGAGTCCCACACCCTGCTACCCACCACCCAAAAAGATCCCTGACCCACCCAGAAACTTCCAGGAGGCAGATCACCGGTCCCTTTGGTGACCAGGTTTGGGCCATCTGTATCCCAGATCTTTCCTCCAATCTTCCTCTCCTGAGGATGATGGTAAGTAGTCCAGCAGATGGTGTGATACTCAAAAGTCTCATTTGGTGCAACTATTTACACTGAGAGAGTTCGGGTCATTCCCAGTCCGATGACCAGTGGTCCATAAACAATAAAGTGTAACTTGTAAATCAGGTGAGGTACACGGTTAATTGGCATTTACAATTTGCATATATACATATTTTACTATATACAAGCATATACAAGCTTTACTTACTCCCTGTATCTGAGAGGTGGCTGACCTGGGTTAGGGCGTGTAGACCTTCTCAACCCTAAGTTCTCTCCTAGGCCCTGTGATGTCACACTATCTACGGGTTCCTCACTCTCCATGATGGGTGCAGTTGGTAGGGGCCTACGGGTGCGTGGCATGGGTACAGGTGTGACTCTAGGTGTGTGTACTGGTGCAATGTCAGCGGGCCTCTCTGGTTCTGGCTCTTCCATGGGTTGTGGGAATGTTAGAACGGGAACAATCACTGCTCCATTGTGCATAGGCCAATCTGCTGGGAAGTCACCTAGGATGGTGTGGATCACCTTCTTCTCTTTCTCAACACCTGGAGATGGAATGGGAACTACGTCTCGGATTTTCAGAAGTTCCGGGCACCTTTTCAAGTGGTCTCTAGAGACAGTAGCTGTAGTTCTCCCCTAGTCTTTACTAATTAGTATCAAACCAAATTCAAATTATGTTAGAGAGGATCATTTATGTATAACCAGAGAAAAAAAAAAACAAACTCTCTAAAACGTCACATTTATTATTTTCATTTAAAATATTAGATTAATTCTAAAATACTGGAATAATATCCAAATACACAATTACCAAGTCGTGATATGTGATACTAAGGTGAGGTCCTGAATTGGGGCAGTGGACAAGGGGCGTGCACCACCAGTTGTAATTATAAGGTATCACAGTAATGGGATAAGGGGACCTAATATTCCCTGATGTTGATCCCTACCTAACAACGGACGTCAAATACACCTTAATTTTTGGGGTGCCCCCCGTTCCTCGGCGGCTAGCCCTATATGTCCCTGTCACTATTTCTGACCTAAAACCACCACCAGGTGCAATGTGCTGGAGTGCTGACGTGGTCATGTGTCATGATTAGGTTATGCCGTCATTTAATAACCAATTATCATGTAATTATTAAAATACTCAATTCTCAGCTCTACAATTACCTATATGGCTATTAGACTGAGAAGATGCATGAACTAATGGTCTGAGCAAAGATATGATGGACCTGAGGTCCATCATATGGAGGACATATGGACATATGGAGCTGATGCCACAGTGCAACGTTGCCATTGCAGGCACTCACTGTTTACAGAAACTCCAGCAGTATTTCTGATCCGGGAGGAGGTCTCATCCCATGCCTAGCACCGGACAGGGTGATTCAGGACACAAACTGAACCTACAAAAGGACAGGTCAATATTACCTATTTAATTTGTGGACAGAATAATGATGAGATTGATGGCCCAAAATGATTAGAGACATTTTGATATATATACATCCCCTGATGAACCCCAAGACGTTGGGGGGAAACGCGTCGGGATCAAGATAGTCCTGGCAGGATAAGTACTAGGACCTCAGGTCCATCATATCTTTTCTCAGACCATTAGTTCATGCATCTTCTCAGTCTAATAGCCATATAGGTAATTGTAGAGCTGAGAATTGCGTATTTTAATAATTACATGATAATTGGTTATTAAATGACGGCATAACCTAATCATGACACATGACCACGTCAGCACTCCAGCACATTACACCTGGTGGTGGTTTTAGGTCAGAAATAGTGACAGGGACATATAGGGCTAGCCGCCGAGGAACGGGGGGCACCCCAAAAATTAAGGTGTATTTGACCTCCGTTGTTAGGTAGGGATCAACATCAGGGAATATTAGGTCCCCTTATCCCATTACTGTGATACCTTATAATTACAACTGGTGGTGCACGCCCCTTGTCCACTGCCCTAATTCAGGACCTCACCTTAGTATCACATATCACGACTTGGTAATTGTGTATTTGGATATTATTCCAGTATTTTAGAATTAATCTAATATTTTAAATGAAAATAATAAATGTGACATTTTAGAGATCTTTACTAATTAGACAGGTCTTGCGGTTGTCAAATTCAGAGGGTTGTATGACAAAGGGGATCTTTCCCCATTGGTCGTCCAATTTGTGCAACTTCCTTTTTCGCTTTAGAACCACTTCTCCTGGTGCAAAGGGAGCGGCTTTTGCTTGTTTGTTGAAGTGTTGCTCCTGCTTTTCTCTGCTTTGGTTCAGGTTTCTTTACACATACTCCTGAATCTGCCTGTACTGCCTCTGCTGCTTGGAATCCCAATCTGCGGTTAGGGAGATGGTTTCAGGTACCTCAACATCCATGTGCAAGTCCACCAGCAACCTTCCAGGCCTCGCCCTCATGAGGTAAGCAGGCGTACACTTCATACAACTGACGGGAATGTTGTTATACATGTCCACGAGGTCGGGCAATCTCTCAGGCCACTGGTTCCATTTCTCAAGGGGTAGAGTTTTCAGCAGGTTGATAACCAAATAGTTCATCTTCTCACACATCCCGTTGGTTTGGGCATGGTAGGGTTTTGTGCGTATCTTCCTGCATCCACACAGACTGCAGAATTCTTTGAAGATTTCTGCTTCAAAGGCAGGGCCTTGATCTGTGAGGACTCTTTCTGGGTAGCCATGAGGTCTGCAGAAGTACGCTTGAAAGACCTTCGCTGCAGTATGGGCCATTAGATCTTTGACGGGTACCACAACCATAAACCTTGAGTAGTGGTCTACCATCGTGAGTGTGAACGTGTATCCGCTCCTGCTTGGTGTGAGTTTCACATGATCTAGAGCAATGAGTTCCAATGGCTGGCTGGTGATTATTGGCTGTAGTGGGGCCTTCTGACTAGTGCTATCCTTTCTTCTTAGTTCACAGAGATCACAATCCCGGCACCATGCTTCAATGGACTCTTTCATTCCAGCCCAATAAAAGCGCTCTCTCAGCAGCATTTCAAGCCGAAGTGTCCAGCTCCATCATGATAGGCTTTTAGGACCACTGGCATGTACGCTTGGGTTATAACTATTTGGCAAATCCTCTCATGCATCTTGGGATTGATCAGTCCTCTGCACAACTTGCCTCGCTGCAGATACAACCGGCTCCTCTCTTTCCACAGCCTCTGTGCTTCTGCTGGGGCAGTGGGCTCTAATCTGGAACCAGCTTGGGAAATCAGCATCTTGATCATTCTGACTGCAGTATCTCTATCTTGCGCTTCCTGCCACCCGTGATGAGGTAATGGATTGCATGCTGCCTCCTACTGACTGTTATAATGTTTGGTGTTCTCCAAACTGTCAGGTTGATGGAACGCGGGTAGTTCATTCTCTTCCAACTCGTCCTCATCTACCCCATCATCAGGCAGGTGTTGCATTCTCGACAGCGCATCAGCATTGGTGTTCTTCCGACCGGCTCTGTACTTTATGGTGAAGTTATAATTCGCCAGTCGGGCTACCCAGTGTTGTTCCAGGGCTCCAAGCTTCGCTGTGTCTAAGTGGGTTAAAGGATTGCTGTCCGTATATGCAGTGAACTTTGCAGAAGCCAGGTAATGCTTAAATCTCTGAAGAAAAAACAAAAAGCAGCACCAAATGTGCACTACAGCACTAAACATTCCAAACTGTACTTATTTTAAAATTTTGAGATTTTTGGCAAAAAATTGCAATTTCTTGAGCTGCTTCGCCACGTCACGGCAAATCTCATTTGAAGCAGTCCTACACTAAAATATTTTTATAAAATGTGCCATACAGCCTCACATATGAATAGTAGAACTGCTCTTAGCAGCACTTACCTGGTCTATTTCAATCCCGTACCCATGACTGAGTCATGGCTGTGGGCGGGACAGGTCCAAGCAAATGCTGCATGAAGTAAATAGCCTGTGGACAAAGCCTGATGACTTAATGTGAACAGTCACCAACCGCCAAAATCTAGACAGATGGAATACATCCCAAATTGGGGTGCAAAGCAAGGTGGAGGTCAACCACCGACCAATTCAATGAAGAAAAAACAAAAAGCAGCACCAAATGTGCACTACAGCACTAAACATGCTGTGTCTAAGTGGGTTAAAGGATTGCTGTCCGTATATGCAGTGAACTTTGCAGAAGCCAGGTAATGCTTAAATCTCTCTGTCACAGCCCAGACGAGCGCTAGGAACTCCAACTTGAAAGAACTATAATTCTCAGGATTCCTTTCTGTTGGACGGAGCTCCCTACTTGCGTAAGCTATCACCTTCTCCTTGCCATCCTGCATTTGAGACAAGACAGCTCCCAATCTCACGTTGCTGGCATCCGTATACAGTATAAACGGGAGACCGTAGTCGGGGTATGGCAGAATCTCTTCTCCGGTCCGGACTGACTTCATCTGTTGGAAGGAACTTTCTTGCTCCTCACCCCATGTGAATGGGGGACCAGAAGTCTTGCCACGCTTGGTTTGTCTGACCAGGAGATCTTGCATTGGAGCTGCCATCTTGGTGTAGCCCTTGACGAAGCGGCAGTAATAGCCCATTAGGCCCATAAACTGCCGCACCTCCTTGATGGTAATGGGTCTTGGCCAGTTCTGTATTGCTGTTATCTTCTCAGGATCCGGAGCCACACCTTCTGCACTAACTACATGTCCGAGGTATTGGACTTTAGGCTTCAGCAAGTGGCATTTGGAGGGCTTCAACTTCATCCTGTACTTGGAGAGGGCTTCAAAGACTTCTACAAGATGTTTCAGATGATTTTCATATGTCTTGGAATAGATGATGACGTCATCTAAGTCCAGCAGTACTGTTTCAAAGTTGTGGTGCCCTAAACAGCATTCCATCAGTCTCTGGAAGGTTCCTGGTGCGTTACACAACCCAAAGGGCATGCTGTTGAACTCGCAGAGACCCATCGGGGTGGCGAAGGCGGTCTTCTCCCGGTCCTCATCAGCAACAGACACCTGCCAGTAGCCACTAGTGAGATCAAGGGTAGAAAAGTAATTTGCAGTTCTTAATGCAGCTAACGATTCCTCAATATGGGGGCGTGGATATGCATCCTTGTGGGTAATCTCATTAATCTTCCGGTAATCCACACACATTCTCATGGTGCCGTCCTTTTTCTTTACCAGGACCAACGGAGCTGCCCAGGGGCTACAACTGTCACGGATAACCCCAACCTCCTTCATGCTCCTCAACATGTCCTTGGCACGCTGATAATGTGCAGGTGGTATTGGCCTATACCTCTCTTTGATGGGTGGGTGTGTACCTGTGGGGATGTAGTGTTGGACCCTTTTATCCTCCCAAAGCCTAGCGGGTGTTTACTGAAGACCTGCTCGTATTTTTGCACTACCCTGTAGACCCCCTTCTTGTGATGTGAAGGTGTAGAGTCAGTGCCTACGTGTAGTTCTTGACACCATTCCTCTGACTGACTTGGTGAGCTGTCACTGATTGGAATGCACAGAGGGTGGATGCTGCTGCTTGAATGGCAAGTGTATCTACTGTGAACAGCTTGGCATTGGTGGCATATCTGGGTAGCTTAACTTCTTCCTCCGCAGTTCAACACTCTCACGGGCACTCTTCCCTTCCGGACAACAATCACTCCTCTGGCAGTCAAGACTGTGGGCCAGTGCTCTGAAGGCAAGGGCTCTACCATTGCCTGATAATCTTGTCCACGGGAACCTACTGCTGCCCTACACCAAATCATCATTTCACTTTGCGGAGGCACCACAAGGGGAGCTATATCCATCACTCTCACACTACCAATCTCTCCAGACAGATTCACCTATTGCCGCTGCAGGAGGGCTCGAATCTAACGCTGCAGGACTCTCTGCCGGCTCGCTCCTGCTGTTGCAGACAACTGTTGAAGTAAATATAGTACTTCCCTCATTCAATTTGCAATAACATTGGTTCCTAGGATCATTTTTGGGTTACGATAACTAGGGTCATTCTGCACCACTATAAGTCCTTGATGCTCTAGCTCCACTCGCCCCACCTTAAGAGTCACCTCTTTAAACCCCACCTGGGTAATCGGGAGTCCATTATTCGCAATAATGGTAAGGCTAGAGTCTGGTGGGGTTAGGTCGTCATCAGACCAGTAATGCTTATACAGTTCATAGGGTATAGCCGTTACCTGTAAGCCAGTATCCAGGAGGGCCGACGTTGGAATACCATCTGCAAATGTATGTAAAGCGCTGTGGAATTAATAGCGCTATATAAATGAATAAAATTATTATTATTATTATCTACGGCAAGAGAGATGATGGGGCGGCCTCCGACATAACGCTCACACCAATCAGCTGGGCCTTGTTGGTTTACTCCTGAGGATTGGCCCTTGGCCCCAGGGGTTGCCCGTTTAAAGGACATCGACGGGCGTGGTGGCCGGTCTTGTTGCACCTATAACAAACGGGTTGCCCATACCGGTTGCTGTTCTTCCTCTGCATCCAGGGAACATCCTCAGGACAGTCAGCGAGCTGGATCTTCTCCGCCGGTTTGGTCTTTGGCTGGAGCTGCATGGCTTCGAGGATCCTGGCGACGTCCTTGCTCAGCTGTTGAACTTGGGATCACAGATCACCGGGAGCTCCAGGGGACTCTGCTGGCGCTGCGGGTGCTGGTAATGCTAATTGGGGAGGCTTCACCAGCAGGTGAGAGGTATCAGCTGGCCAAGAGGCTGGTATAGAATCATTAGCCTCAGAGGTCTGTAGAGCCTTTATGGCCCGGTCCTTTAGGACTGCAAAGTTTAAGTCCGGGTGTTCCAGGGCCCACAGCCGCAGCTGCTTGTGATCCTCTGCTGACCCCAGCCCCTGCAGGAACTGCTCCACCAGAATTGTATTGCTCTCTTGTTGATAGATAGAGTCTACTAGTTTCAGGGTGCGCAGTGCAGTTTTTAATCTCAGGGTATTGTCTCTAATGCTGTCCTGGGGACATTGCCTGCAGTTGTAAAATTGCATCCTTAGCTCTGCCTCCATGCGGTTCTCAAAGGCTATTTGCAGTTAGTTTTTCAAATATGGTGGGTACCGAGGCCCGATCCTCATCAGTCCATGTCTCTACCTCCTGCTCCACTGAGCCTGTCAGCTGTCCAAGCACCATGGATGTGCGCTGCTGGCCAGTCATTGCATACATATCGAGCACAGTACATATCTTTTTTTTAAATACCTGCAGGGCATCAGGTCGGCCTTCATACTGGGGCAGCCAGGCGGCACCGGGCACGTAAAGTAGGGTGATCGGCATAACCTGCGTGACCACCGGGACCGCAGGCACCGCCACTCCTGCGACCAGAGCAGGGCCTGCTGTTTCTCCGTCATCCTGTACAGCCGAGGGAGCCACGGCTTCACGTTCACCATCAGGCGCTGACATCCTTCCGGTCTTTTCCCCCTTGGTTTTTCAATAGCAGTCTCGCGGGACCCACAATCCTTTGCAACTTCTGGGTTCCGCCCACATTCTTAGGGGCGGGGCTTAGAACTTGCGTTCTTTTTGGGGAAGAAGATGGCGAGGTTGTCCTTTTTGGCGCAAAAATGACGGGCAAAATGGCGGCAGTCCAAAAATTCCAGAGTTCACAGATCAACAGTTCAGGAACAAGGCGCACTTCATCCAGGTCACGGATGGGGTAAGAATCCTGTTTGTGACGCCAAGTTTGTCACGGGCGGGGGCGCAGGCCACTGCAGGGGGGCTACTCGAGACACTCAGACCCGGGATTGTGGCTGTGGCTCGAGTGGCAGCCAGATCCGGGGCTCGCACAGCCGTCCGTCGCCTACAACAATATAAAGGGGTTATTTACAGGGGACAGAGTCTTTGTCAGTGACGCCACCCGTGGGTTGCGGTGATGGATGGTGACACCGCCGCTGCCTAGATATGGGGGTGCCCGGGGCTGATGGAGCAGGGCAGCAAGGTGGGATCCTCTCCACGGGTAAGGGAGGTGTAGTCCCGGGGCCCAGGGTATTGTGAGGGGTTGCAGGGAGCAGTCTTTAGGAGGCAGGGAACAGGGAACGCTGCAGGAAGCAGGGAACTCACAGTTTGTAGTCGTGGTGCTGGATGAGCTGGTGCTGATTTGGAGGGTCAGTAAACACACAGGTTCTATATTGTAAACCAAGGCCGGATGCCGGTTGCCTCTGAGGGGTGTACTCGGGTCCCGCACGCCGGTGACAGGACAGGGGCCCTTCCTCCTGCACTTTTGTGTTGTTTCTTTGTATGGTGACTAGTCCGCATGAAACGGGGAAAGTCCACTCCCTGTGTCTTTGCTGTGGGAGCTGTGGCCCGTGAGAACTAACCCATGGGATCTCTGTAGGCACATGCAAACGCCCTATCCCCCGCGTTGGGCTGCCGTCTCGCTCCATCCAGGCTGCTAATGGGACAAGATCTGGAATCTTGTCCCCTGCTGGTGAATTAGGAAGGTGCTTAAAGCTGTCCTTGCTCTGGGGTCCAGGTACCCCGACTGTGCACGGCCTCCAGACCAGCTTCCCGCTGTCGGCACCAGTGGGCTACAACCCTGCCCCGGTACACTTAAGGTCTCCCGTTACTGGATCTCCATCGCCTGTGGCCCTGCTCTGACGTCTGCCACCTGGTCAGCTCAGGTAGTCCGGGAGCTCCAACACCCGACCACCACTACACTCCTCTCACTTCCTCTCTCTAGACTTGACTAACTGGTTCCCTCCCCTGACACCTCAGAACCCCTAGGTGGGTGTCACCATCTGCCTGGCCCCGCCCACTGGTGTGTCCCTATTGTCCCGGGGTGGGGTGACTAGGCTTTTGTGGCTGGTGTTTGTACCTGTGTGTGGGATGTTGCTAGAATTCCAAGGAGAAGGTGATTCCTGCACCCTGGAGGGGTACAGTCATCTGTGGCACCCTGATTTTGTCAGGGCGTTACATATTCTTGTACATAGAAGCAGTATTATAGCAGTTATATTCTTGTACATAGGGGTGCAATTTTTATTATAAAACAAACATAAATACAATTATAATAAACAAAATCTTCCATTAATACAAAACACAAATCACTTAGGTTATATAGACACAATCACTAAATAAGCAGATCATATACATAAATAAAGTAAAGAGTCCACACCTGTGGGGGGAAAAGAGTGTAATGAAAACTCCTCCATCACCATACAATATATAGAAGGAGCAGAGTGACAGCCATCATCATGAGTCAGGGACGTTCTGTCCACCACCAGTGTCCATGTCAGACTCTACCTGAGGGTCTACAGATAAGGTCTTCCGCTTTGGCGGGGGATGGTCCTCTACATCCTTGTCACACTTGGCTTCAATTTTCTCCAACTCTTTCTCATAATCGTCACCAATGTCATATTCTGCCTCAGGTTTATGGGAGGACATGTTCCTCCTCTTCCTTTTATTAAGGTTAATGCTCCATTCATAAGATACAGATGCTGAAGGGGGGGCTACCTGAGGCTGCTGGACCTGAGGGATGACCTCCATGCTCCCCTCTACACTCTCTGTACGCTGCTGCTCTGGTATTACTTGAGTGGAGTCCCGGGGGACATTCGAGCTTGTCAGTATCTCTCCTGACATCAAAATGCTCCTCTTCAGTTTCTGCCCCTACCTCCTGAGCCTCTTCCCCTACCTCCTGAGCCTCTTCCCCTACCTCCTGAGCCTCTTCCCCTACCTCTTGAGCCTCTGCCCCTACCTCTTGAGCCTCTGCCCCTACCTCTTGAGCCTCTGCCACCGCCTCTTGAGCCTCTGCCACAGCCTCTTGAGCCTCTGCCACCGCCTCTTGACCTTCTGCCACCGCCTCCTGAGCCTCTGCCACCGCTTCCTGAGCCTCTGTTCCTGCCATCACATCCTCAACAGAAAAGACTCTGCAGATGTTGTGCCAGGCGTCGGGACAGTCCCTGTGAGGGTGGCCCATCTTACCACAGAGGTTGCACCTGATGTCCCAGAAGTTTGCAGCATCATGGCCGATTTCCCCACATAGGTTGCACTTCACCACAGTACAGGCATTGGCCAGGTGACTAGTTTTACCATATCTGAAGCATTTTCTGGGCTGCCCGGGATATTATCATCTCACTTTCTCCCTCCCAATGAAGAAGGAGTTGGGTAGATGAGCAGTAATATTGTTATACTGCCGCAGCTTCATCAGGACCTTCTACCCCATTGTCCAGATACCGTCCTAATCTCTGTCCTTGGTTAGTCCAGAGACAAGGCCACAATGTCTCCGGAGCCACACCTCAATGTCCTGCGGAGGAACGGCCTTATTACAGAAGGTGACATTCACAGTGACAGTATCTGGCCTGGAAATAGGAACCAACAAAAATTCATTCCAGCCCTCAGTGTCCCTGAACTTGGGGTAATTGGCCCAGAATCTGTCCAGGTCAGACATGAGCTTAAAGCTGACGTCATAGCCCTGCAGAGTAGAGACCGCCAGAATTTCATGCGGCACAAACCCCATCTGGCGGCACAGTAGCTCTCTCACCACAAACCTGTGCTGCGGCAGATCCTCCTTGGCACCTAAATACTTAAACCACACAACATTAATGCGTTTGAAAGTCTGGCCGGTATAATGGGCGCCAGAGGTGAAGGACGGAGCACCACGGCTCCAGTCGTTCCTGGGGAGGCACCTGCCGGGTCACCCTAGGCTGACTAACAGGATGGGGGTCTGCAGCAGGGGGGGGCTGTCACACCTTGTGGGTTAGATGGTAAAGGGGGATAGTCACACATATCATGCCCAGCATCATTATCATCACATTGTTCAATGTCCATCACAGACTGTGAATCCCATGCAGGCCCCGACCCCACAGGTACAGCATCATCATCCCCAGTCTGTGTACCGGCCTCAGCAGCACAAATGTACCGCCCCGTGCTCGGCAGCCGAGCCGCTCGGATCTGGACCTTCAGTGGGTGGCTCGAGGGTCTCCGGACCCGGAGGTCCTGCGGTCACGTCAATCAAAAAGGGGTTTGAGGTTTGGGGACGTATGTGTACGGCCGGAGCCGTGTATAAGTTCGTGACGCCACCCACGGGATGTGGTGAAGATGGACACTACTGCTGCAGTTACGGGGCACCCGGGGGAGATGTTGCGCAGCAAGTTGTTAACCCCTCCATGGGCAGGTATGGTGGCCCTGGGACCCGTTGGGGGTGTTTGGCGGTGCAGGGAGATGGGCGGCCGGAGGGCACTGATGTACTCACAATTAGTAAACACATGAGTCTCTGGTAAACCAAGGTGATGGTGGTCGGTGCCCGCAGCCGGCTGCAGTCTGGTCCCCCACCCGGTTGGTGGTCTCTGTCTGTCTCCTGCATCTGTTTGTGATGGTGGACTACCTGCGCTTGCAACTTCAGGAGTCCGCTCCCGGCTTTTGGTTGCCTGAGGAGCCCTTTGCCCGCAGACGCTGGCCCGTGGGATCTCTGTGCCGTGGCGGTGGCTTTCTATCCCCCTCGTTGAGCTGTTGCCTTCAGTCGGGACTTTGGGTGGGACAGGACCTCTAGTCCTGGCCGCAATCAGTTAATTAGCTAGCCCCCAGTAGCTTCTGGACCTAGCTTCAGGGTCTGAGTACCCCCCTTTGGGCTTCAGTTTCCGGGTCGGTTCACCGGGTCGGTACCGGTGGGCCACTACCCTGTCCCGGTCCACCACGGTTCCACCGAGCCGTCTTCCCGGCTCCTGCAGACAGAGGCCTCCATCTGCCTCCTAGCCAGCAGTACCAGGGCTCCTACCCTGACACCGGTTCAGTTTGGGTCTTTCCTTTGCTGGAGCTGCACACAGCTCCAGCCCACACACCTCTCCTCTTGACCTCTAGACTTAAACTTCACGACTAGACTAAACATTCCCACCCCAGGCTGTGTGAGACTCCTTGGTGGGTGTCTTCCAAAGGTCTGGTTCCGCCCCCTGGTGTGTCCATCAAGCACTGAGGGGGTGACTAGGGTTTTATATGTTTGGCTGCAGTCACCTTGGTAGGGAACGGTGTAATGCGGGGCCCTATCTGTGACTACCTGGCTGGCCAGGGCGTCACACAAACAGTCACACATGTAAGGTGCTGCTCCTGTCTGGGGCACTCTGGGACTTGTGGTGCCTTTGCTGGAGCCTGAGGTGTAAGCTCCTGTTCACACTCAGCTGCTTGCTGCTCCTGTTGCTGCAGTTGTTTCCCATCCAGGAAGCAGAATCTGGCAGCCTGTATCACCAGTCGTGTCTGCTGCTGGGGGGTCTTTTCCTGAACGGTCTCTGACTGCACATCAGGGGTCTTGGTCTCCACCGCACAGTTCAGCGTATGATAGGCCAAGCATTCCTGGTTCCTGTAGGTCTCCGCCAGAGGCCCCATGCTCTCCAGTACAGAGTCAATGTCCTGCACCACACCCTTTGAGTTAAGTCTCTGGTCACACACAGCCGACATGTCAGGATTTGTGGCCTTTAAATTATATATAAAGTCTATCTCCAGCTGCAGCATGTCTTTCAGTTACAGTAACTGTGACGCCCTGAACTAGTCGGGTCGTCCCAGGTAGTCACACACAACACCCCACCCCCCTCCCGGTTAGGTGACATCAGTCAAACTAAAAGCCTTGTCACCACCCTCCAGGTTTGATGTCCACACCAGGGAGGCGGAGCCAGGCAGTTGGCTCCGCCCACCGAGGAGTTCACAGGCCTGGAGGCGGGAAAACATGGAGTCTAGTTCAAGTTCTAGAGGAGAGTAGTCAGGAGGAGGTGTAGAGCAGACAAGTTCATGGGCAGCCCTGTGTCCAGGTCTGCCAAGAGACTACGGGGTGGCTAGGTCGGAGCCCAGTCACCATTGGCAAGGAGGCAGACGGTGTTGGCCGCCTGCAGGAGACCGGGAAGACGACCGGTTGAACCGTAAGGGACCGGGACAGGGTAGTGGCCCGCCGGAACCGAACTGGGGAGCCAACTGGATACCGGAGCACCAGGTAGGGTACTCAGACCCAGTACAAAGCCCTGAACCGACAGGGCCGAGTTGAATCAAATGATTGCGGACTGGACTTAAGGACCACACAAGCCACATTAGAAGACAACAGCCCAACCATACAGGGTAAAGCCACCGCCAAGGCATAGAGACCCAAAGGGCCAGCGTCTGCGGCAAACGGGCTCCTACGGCATATACAAGTCGGGGAGCGGACTACCGATGTCTAGTCATAGGAGTCAAACATTTACACACAGAGGTGCAGGAGAAAGGCGGAAACCACCAACCTATACCGGGAGAAGCTGCAGCCGGCTGCGGGCCCCGTTCATCACACCGTATGGTTTACCAGAGACTGCGGTGTCTTGTGTCATAGTGAGTACACCAGTGCCTTCGGGCCCCGCACCGCACTGCAACACTTCACCCTGCACCCCGGCCCTCGCCAACCGGGCCCCGGGATCAACACCCCCTACCCACGGAGGGGTCAACACCTAGCTGCGCCATTACACCGCTCCCGGGAGCCCCCATACCTTCACCGCAGCGGTGGTGCCTACAATCACAACCCGTGGGTGGCGTCACGAACTTACAATCCAAACCAAACAACCGCGGCCCCGGCCGTGGAACTTCTCACCCAAAGCGTGTAGTGTCGCAGGCAGAGGAGGGGATGCTGCGCTCTCCCACTGCTCGGGTCCGGCCGCTGCTGCTGCGGCTGCTGCTGCTCGGTGGTGGCTCGAGCGGTGGGCCGGATCCCGGGGACTCGAGCGGCGCTCCTCGCCCGTGAGTGAAAAGGGTGGGGATTGGATGGTGGGGATTTGGTTATTGTCCGTGACGCCACCCACGGTTGTGCTGATATTGGTGACACCACCGCTGCTCTGGACGGGGATCCCGGGAGCGATGACAGGGAGCAGCCTGGATGTTAGTTCTCCCCTCCGTGGGTAGGGGGTTGGTTGTCCCGGGGCCCGGTGATGGGGTAGGGATGGATGGCAGGCGGGTTATGGGGCCTGGTGAGGTGCAGGGTCGCGGGGGCAGCGCTGTGCCGCACGGCACGGTGGTACTCACTCAGCCAGTAACACACACAGAGTCTCTGATGAAACAAACGGCTGGATGGACGGGACCCACAGACGGCTGCGATGTTTTCCCCTGACCCCAGGTTGGTAATGTAAGTCCTTTCCTGCACCTTCCGTTCGCTCCTCCTGCGCTCCGGTTTCCAGCTGGCTCCACCGCCCAGCCCCGGCTACCTACGGTTCCACCAGACTGTCTTCCCGGCTCTCGCAGATGGCCACTACCGTCTGCCTGACTGCTGCACGAGGGCCCTAGGCTCCAACCTAGGCCCCAGTCTGCGTCTGCCTCTCTGCAGACCTCCTCTCTCTTCCTCTGCCTGGACTTGTCTGAACTTGTTTCCTGCCTCAGGCCAGCCAGACTCTTCGGTGGGCGTGCCCATCTGCCTGACTCCGCCCACCTAGTGTGTCTGTCTGAACCCGAGGAAGAAATCAGGTCTCACTGGGGATGACTGCTGTGAACTGCTGGGGGTGGGTGTGTGTGTGTGTTGTTACCTGTGGCCCCTGGCTTGTCCAGGGCACCACAGTAGCGCCAACTCCCTTGCAGAGCGACGTGACCCCCGGGTCTGTGAGAGGCTCGAGCCACCACCCGCAGTACGAGCACGGATCCGAGCGGCTTGGCGGTCGTAGCCAAGCTTGCGGGGCGGTATATAACTCACCCAGTTTTCTGAACAGTCCAGGCATCTCATCCGCTAGCTGCAGCTTGGGTACACACACTGTATCCACAGCTTCAGGCTTGACCACAGGGTAATGGACTTTAAACATAATCTCATCTTTGGCCTCCACTACAGATGCTTTAATGGCAGCCTTGCTGGATCCGGACTCTGAAGCAGATTTACTGCCACCGCCTGACTGCGAACTTCTGCGACTGCAGTTCGCCATGCCGGACACCGCATGCTGCTGCTGGAGAGTTTCCTGTAGGGTTTGTTTCTCCAAAGACGTCCTTCTCTGTCTGCAAGCTGGAGAGCTGAGCTGTACAGCTGAGGCTGATGGAGGCCGAGCACCAACCCGGGGCTGCGCTGCACTGACTGGAGAGCTGAACTGTACAGCTGAGGCTTATGGAGGCCGAGCACCAGGCCGGGGCTGCACTGCACCGACTGGAGAGCTGAGCTGCACAGCTGAGGCTGATGGAGGCCGAGCACCAACCCGGGGCTGCGCTGCACTGACTGGAGAGCTGAACTGTACAGCTGAGGCTTATGGAGGCCGAGCACCAGGCCGGGGCTGCACTGCACTGACTGGAGAGCTGAATTGCAGAGCTGAGGCTGATGGAGGCTGAGCACCAGGCCGGGGCTGCACTGCACTGACTGGAGAGCTGAACTGCAGAGCTGAGGCTGATGGAGGCTGAGCACCAGGCCGGGGCTGCACTGCACTGACTGGAGAGCTGAACTGCAGAGCTGAGGCTGACGGAGGCTGAGCACCAGGCCGGGGCTGCACTGCACTGACTGGAGAGCTGAACTGCACAGCTGAGGCTGATGGAGGCTGAGCACCAGGCCGGGGCTGCACTGCACTGACTGCAGAGCTGAGCTGTACAGCTGAGGCTGATGGAGGCTGAGCACCAGGCCGGGGCTGCACTGCACTGACTGCAGAGCTGAGCTGTACAGCTGAGGCTGATGGAGGCTGAGCACCAGGCCGGGGCTGCACTGCAGTGACTTGACTGTACTGTCTCTGGAGGAATTACAAGACTTCACATTGTCCTGTATGGCTTTACTCACGTCCGTCTTCTTTACTGCACTAGCAGACGGCGACATCCCACAACTTTACACACCGATTCTTTGCTTTCTGCTTGCTTGGAGCTTTGTGCTGCATTCACAGGCCTGACAATAACTGGGCATATTATTCCCAGTGGAAGAAGCCTGAGAGCCTTGGCCCAGTTTAGGCCGGGAAGCCTGGGCCTTGCCTGGGGAGCTTACCCACCCAAGGGGGCCCCGCCCTGGGCTTGCTCCAGACATCAGGAGAGCTACTGACACACAACCTCTCACATAGGGGGCAGTATTATAGTAGTTATATTCTTGTACATAGGGGCAATATTATAGTAGTTATATTCTTGTACATAGGGGCAGTATTATAGTAGTTATATTCTTGTACATAGGGGCAATATTATAGTAGCTATATTCTTCTACATAGGGGCAGTATTATAGTAGATATATTCTTGTATATAGGAGCAGTATTATAGTAGTTATATTCTTGTACATAGGGGCAGTATTATAGTAGATATATTCTTCTACATATGGGGCAGTATTATAGTAGATATATTTTTGTATATAGGAGCAGTATTATAGTAGTTATATTCTTGTACATAGGGGCAGTATTATAGTAGTTATATTCTTGTACATAGGGGCAGTATTATAGTAGTTATATGCTTGTACATAGGAGGCAGTATTATAGTAGTTATATTCTTGTACATAGGAGCAGTATTATAGCAGTTATATTCTTGTACATAGGAGCAGTATTATAGCAGTTATATTCTTGTATATAGGAGGCAGTATTATAGTAGTTATATTCTCGTATATAGGGAGCAGTATTATAGTAGTTATATTCTTGTACACAGGGGCAATATTATAGTAGCTATATTCTTCTACATAGGGGGCAGTATTATAGTAGATATATTCTTGTATATAGGAGCAGTATTATAGTAGTTCTATTCTTGTACATAGGGGGCAGTATTATAGTAGATATATTCTTGTATATAGGGGCAGTATTATAGTAGTTATATTCTTGTACATAGGGGGCAGTATTATAGTAGTTATATTCTTGTACATAGGGGCAGTATTATAGTAGTTATATTCTTGTATATAGGGGCAGTATTATAGTAGATATATTCTTCTACATAGGGGGCAGTATTATAGTAGATATATTTTTGTATATAGGAGCAGTATTATAGTAGTTATATTCTTGTACATAGGGGTAGTATTATAGTAGTTATATTCTTGTACATAGGGGCAGTATTATAGTAGTTATATTCTTGTACATAGGGGTAGTATTATAGTAGTTATATTCTTGTACATAGGGGCAGTATTATAGTAGTTATATTCTTGTACATAGGGGCAGTATTATAGTAGTTATATTCTTGTACATAGGAGGCAGTATTATAGTAGTTATATTCTTGTAGATAGGGGGCAGTATTATAGTATTTATATGCTTGTACATAGGAGGCAGTATTATAGTAGTTATATTCTTGTACATAGGAGCAGTATTATCGTAGTTATATTCTTGTATATAGGAAGCAGTATTATAGTAGTTATATTCTTGTACATAGGAGCAGTATTATAGTAGTTATATTCTTGTACATAGGGGCAGTATTATAGTAGTTATATTCTTATACATAGGGGCAGTATTATAGTAGTTATATTCTTTTATACTGAGGGAAGTATTATAGCAGTTCTTGTACATAGGGGCAGTATTATAGTAGTTATATTCTTGTATACCGAGGGAAGTATTATGGTAGTTATTTTCCTGTACATAGGGAGCAGTTATATTTTTGCACAAGACGTAATTTTTATTGAAGAAAAAGAAAAGTGATCCTCCATTCTTTAACGACTGCCAATACGCCTATTTGTGGCTTTTTCCCTCAGCTCCAAGAACTGTATAGTGCCTCCCAGTGGGCAAAAGTGCCGCATGGTGTTGTCTGTATATGACTGAGAGAGAGTGCACTGTCACTGTGTACTGAGAAGAATAGTGCACAGTGACAAGATTCTACTGAGCACACAAAGGACATGACAAACGACACATGCTCAGTAGAGCTGAGACTAGAACAGCCACTGAAAGGACACCACGTATCTCCGTGTTAGCAGAGGCTTTATTAGTGATTGTTTGAGTATCCCAGCACCTGGGGGGGGGGGGGTTCAAATGGAACTGTATCAAATTAGATTACTATAATAAATAGTCATTTAGGATGAAAATCATTATTAGTTTCAGACCACCCCTTTAATTGTCACCTAAAATATATGGATTATTTTACAGGACCCCTAACATGAGTACCAGTGGACCCCTTTCCGGTGTTTGTGGCAGTTGTCAGAAATTCTCAACTGTCCCCATTATGTTACTACTGTAGATAAAGGCAATACTTCTAATTACTCTGCAGCGATGGGGTCCAGATCTTGTTACGGACGTCTGCCAGTCTGCATGTTCTACCTGTGTCTGTGTGCATTTCCTCCTGACCTGTTGATTACCTCCCACATGTGAAAGCCACGATGGGGACAGAGATAATGCGTTTGTAAAATGCTGTGGCATCAATGGCACTATATAAATGAGAAATAAAAACTGCCAGAGGGTCACATGGGGGGAATATTTCCATGTAAAGTGTACTGTGCTGCCATCTGCTGGCCATTATCTTCTACTACAGGTAAATCTACATGTAGTCATATTACCTCAGCTACTTCATAGCTACCAACTGTCCCAGAGCCAGTAGGACTGTCCTGATCTGAGGGAGCAGTCCAGGAGGTCAATGCCGTGTCCCTACATCCACTTACTCTTAGCAATGTTGGGTGAATCCATCAGCAGATTTTTGCTATGTAATCTAGGGATTCAAACAGATCTCAGAGATGAATCTTAACAAGCTCTGTTTACCTGAAATGTTTGTTTTCGCACCCTGTTCCTGCCCAGTAGTTTGACCACGCCCATCTGCTTTGATATGCAGTTCACCGTCTATAGACATTGTACGTACAGAGCTTGGTGTGGGCGGAGGCAGCTTTCTCAGCTCTGCTGCATTGCTAAATCTAAAAACTGTCAGAGCCACTACACCCAATAAACTAAAGGCCCTGTCACACACAGATAAATCTGCGGCAGATCTGTGGTTGCAGTGAAATTGTGGACAATCAGTGCCAGGTTTGTGGCTGTGTACAAATGGAACAATATGTCCATGATTTCACTGCAACCACAGATCTGCCAAAGATTTATCTCCGTGTTACATCTTTGGATTCAGGATTAGTGATGAGCGAACTAACAGATAACCAAGATCGGTGGATCCCGGTGATCCGGTTTTTAAATTCCGATCCCGGGCCGGGATCTGGTCCCCATATAAGTCTATAGGGATCAGAATCCTGCAATTAAAAATCTTGGTAGATGGGATGGGGGATTGTTGTGATCCAGTGACCAAGGAGGATCAGAAAAAGAGCAATAACTTGAAAACCCAGAAAATAACCAGAGTGGCTGGAACCTTAACGGACTGCAGACCTAATACTAACACACAACTAGAAATACCCGTGGGACGAGCCTACGATGACCTAGTCGTCTCGACACAGCCGGAGAACTAAATACTCTAACAGAGAGAAATATAGAAAAGCTAATCTGCCTCGGAGTAGTCCCCAAAGATATAGATAGCCCCCCACATGTAAAGATTACAGTGATATAGGAAAACACAATACATAGCTAGAGAACAGATTCAGCAAATATGAGGCCCAAAACTATCTGCATAGGAAAGAGCACTGTCTGCAGCCGTAAAAACCCTAATAAATACCAGCATGCCTGACATGGAAAAATACTCAGCCTGAACAGGCTCTCCCCCACTATATCAGTACTCTGGTGTTACTGGGATCCAAGAAAAACATTGATATAGAGAGGGGACTGAATATTGTACCAAGCATGACAAATCACAATACATAACAGAACATGGAGCAAGGTACACAGATACTTCCAGCAGGGAGTGATCCAATTCCACCAGGAACTCCACACAGGCAAAATCACAAGAAAGTGGAAAAACCAAAGCAAAGGTACAAGCCCAACTTATCTGAGAGGAGTTCTGGTAGACACAGAGAACAGGGCTGGTTTCAGGAAGGTCTTAGAACACAGGAAATACAATTGAGCACCGGCAAGGAACAAAATGAAGCTACATAGTTATATTGGCCCAAACCAAATGACCTGATTGCAAATCCTACTCAGCTGTCCTGTTCCCACTCAGCAAGTCAGCTGCATTGCCAGCACTGACCGCAAGAGGGAGCCTCAAACTGGAATCTAATTCAAATGTATTCACAACAGGGGATAGGAGCAACCACACTATTTAGCAAGGCTTTGTCACGGCTGTACACTGTTTCCAGCCCGCTCATTCACTTCCGGTGCCGAGAATTATCGTTCATTGCATATGCACTGCTTTCCTGCCCACCAGCATCTGTGATTGGTTGCAGTCAGATGCGCCCCCACCCTGAGTGACAGCCTGTCTGACGCTTCCAATCACAGACACTGTGTGCATCTATCGTGGTAAAAAAATAAATAAAATATTTTGCGTAGGGTCTCCTCATATTATAATACCAAGCACAGATAAGGTAGGCAGCTACAGCAGACCTGGGCAAGGGGCGGCCTACGGGCCACATCCGGCCCGCCTGCTCTCTGTGACCGGCCCGCCCGTCTTCAGCCGGTGCAGTGGAGCCGGGCTGCAGCGTGCCGAGCAGGGAGAGATCCTGCAGGTCCGCACAGTAAGTGCAGGCAGCGGAACGCAAGAGTCTTTCCTCTGTTCCCTGCCGGCACTAATTGTCAGTGACACACGCGCGCGCTCTGACGTTGTCAGTACTGCGCTGCGTGTGTCATTTCAAAAGTTTCCTTCCGCCCGCCCTGCAGGAGAAGGAGCAGCACAGCAGATGGAATAATTCATGCTGCAGGACCTGCGATGATGTCACGCCCATGTGACTGTGTGGGAGGAGACATGGGATGCCGGGCAGAAAGCAAAGATACTGAATCCTGAAGGAGATGATAACTGGTAATAAGAAAAGAGGGGACATGAGAGAGAGGGGGCTGCAGGGTGAGTGGCATATGAGGGAAGATGGAGTTGCAGGGTGAGTGGCATATGAGGGAAGATGGAGTTGCAGGGTGAGTGCATATGAGGGAAGATGGAGCTGCAGGGTGAGTGGCATATGAGGGAAGATGGAGCTGCAGGGTGAGTGGCATATGAGGGAAGATGGAGTTGCAGGGTGAGTGGCATATGAGGGAAGATGGAGTTGCAGGGTGAGTGCATATGAGGGAAGATGGAGTTGCAGGGTGAGTGGCATATGAGGGAAGATGGAGCTGCAGGGTGAGTGGCATATGAGGGAAGATGGGGCTGCAGGGTGAGGGGCATATGAGGGAAGATGGAGCTGCAGGGTGAGGGGCATATGAGGGAAGATGGAGTTGCAGGGTGAGTGGCATATGTGGGAAGATGGAGCTGCAGGGTGAGTGGCATATGAGGGAAGATGGAGTTGCAGGGTGAGTGGCATATGAGGGAAGATGGAGCTGCAGGGTGAGTGGCATATGTGGGAACATGGAGCTGCAGGGTGAGGGGCATATGAGGGAAGATGGAGCTGCAGGGTGAGTGGCATATGTGGGAAGATAGAGTTGCAGGGTGAGTGGCATATGTGGGGAGATGGAGTTGCAGGGTGAGTGACATATGTGGGAAGATAGAGTTGCAGGGTGAGTGGCATATGTGGGAAGATGGAGTTGCAGGGTGAGTGGCATATGTGGGAAGATGGAGTTGCAGGGTGAGTGGCATATGAGGGAAGATGGAGCTGCAGGGTGAGTGACATATGTGGGAAGATGGGGCTGCAGGGTGAGTGGCATATGTGGGAAGATGGAGTTGCAGGGTGAGTGGCATATGAGGGAAGATGGAGTTGCAGGGTGAGTGGTATATGAGGGAAGATGGAGTTGCAGGGTGAGTAGTATATGAGGGAAGATTGAGCTGCAGGGTGAGTGGCATATGTGGGAAGATGGAGTTGCAGGGTGAGTGGCATATGAGGGAAGATGGAGCTGCAGGGTGAGTGACATATGTGGGAAGATGGGGCTGCAGGGTGAGTGGCATATGAGGGAAGATGGAGTTGCAGGGTGAGTGGTATATGAGGGAAGATGGAGCTGCAGGGTGAGTGACATATGTGGGAAGATAGAGTTGCAGGGTGAGTGGCATATGTGGGAAGATGGAGTTGCAGGGTGAGTGGCATATGTGGGAAGATAGAGTTGCAGGGTGAGTGGCATATGTGGGAAGATGGAGTTGCAGGGTGAGTGGCATATGTGGGAAGATGGAGTTGCAGGGTGAGTGGCATATGAGGGAAGATGGAGCTGCAGGGTGAGTGACATATGTGGGAAGATAGAGTTGCAGGGTGAGTGGCATATGAGGGAAGATGGAGTTGCAGGGTGAGTGCATATGAGGGAAGATGGAGCTGCAGGGTGAGTGGCATATGAGGGAAGATGGAGTTGCAGGGTGAGTGGCATATGTGGGAAGATGGAGTTGCAGGGTGAGTGCATATGAGGGAAGATGGAGCTGCAGGGTGAGTGGCATATGTGGGAAGATGGAGCTGCAGGGTGAGTGGCATATGAGGGAAGATGGAGTTGCAGGGTGAGTGCATATGAGGGAAGATGGAGCTGCAGGGTGAGTGGCATATGTGGGAAGATGGAGTTGCAGGGTGAGTAGCATATGAGGGAAGATGGAGTTGCAGGGTGAGTAGCATATGAGGGAAGATGGAGCTGCAGGGTGAGGGGCATATGTGGGAAGATGGAGTTACAGGGTGAGTGGCATATGAGGGAAGATGGAGTTGCAGGGTGAGTGGCATATGAGGGAAGATGGAGTTGCAGGGTGAGTGGCATATGAGGGAAGATGGAGCTGCAGGGTGAGTGGCATATGAGGGAAGATGGAGTTGCAGGGTGAGTGGCATATGAGGGAAGATGGAGTTGCAGGGTGAGTGGCATATGAGGGAAGATGGAGTTGCAGGGTGAGTGGCATATGAGGGAAGATGGAGTTGCAGGGTGAGTAGTATATGAGGGAAGATTGAGCTGCAGGGTGAGGGGCATATGTGGGAAGATGGAGTTGCAGGGTGAGTGCATATGTGGAAAGATGGAGTTGCAGGGTGAGTGGCATATGTGGAAAGATGGAGTTGCAGCGTGAGTGGCATATGTGGGAAGATGGAGTTGCAGGGTGAGTGGCATATGAGGGAAGATGGAGTTGCAGGGTGAGTGGCATATGAGGGAAGATGGAGCTGCAGGGTGAGTGGCATATGAGGGAAGATGGAGTTGCAGGGTGAGTGGCATATGTGGGAAGATGGAGCTGCAGGGTGAGTGGCATATGTGGGAAGATGGAGTTGCAGGGTGAGTGGCATATGAGGGAAGATGGAGTTGCAGGGTGAGTGGCATATGTGGGAAGATGGAGCTGCAGGGTGAGTGCATATGAGGGAAGATGGAGTTGCAGGGTGAGTGGCATATGTGGGAAGATGGAGTTGCAGGGTGAGTGGCATATGTGGGAAGATGGAGCTGCAGGGTGAGTGCATATGAGGGAAGATGGAGTTGCAGGGTGAGTGGCATATGAGGGAAGATGGAGCTGCAGGGTGAGTGGCATATGAGGGAAGATGGAGCTGCAGGGTGAGTGCATATGAGGGAAGATGGAGTTGCAGGGTGAGTGCATATGAGGGAAGATGGAGTTGCAGGGTGAGTGCATATGAGGGAAGATGGAGCTGCAGGGTGAGTGGCATATGTGGGAAGATGGAGTTGCAGGGTGAGTGCATATGTGGGAACATGGAGCTGCAGGGTGAGTGGCATATGTGGGAAGATGGAGTTGCAGGGTGAGTGCATATGAGGGAAGATGGAGCTGCAGGGTGAGTGGCATATGTGGGAAGATGGAGCTGCAGGGTGAGTGGCATATGAGGGAAGATGGAGTTGCAGGGTGAGTGCATATGAGGGAAGATGGAGCTGCAGGGTGAGTGGCATATGAGGGAAGATGGAGTTGCAGGGTGAGTGGCATATGAGGGAAGATGGAGTTTCAGGGTGAGTGGCATATGTGGGAAGATGGAGTTGCAGGGTGAGTGCATATGAGGGAAGATGGAGCTGCAGGGTGAGTGGCATATGTGGGAAGATGGAGTTGCAGGGTGAGGGGCATATGTGGGAAGATGGAGTTGCAGGGTGAGTGGCATATGTGGGGAGATGGAGTTGCAGGGTGAGTGGCATATGAGGGAAGATGGAGTTGCAGGGTGAGTGGCATATGAGGGAAGATGGAGCTGCAGGGTGATTGGCATATGAGGGAAGATGGAGTTGCAGGGTGAGTGGCATATGAGGGAAGATGGAGTTGCAGGGTGAGTGGCATATGTGGGAAGATGGAGTTGCAGGGTGAGTGGCATATGAGGGAAGATGGAGCTGCAGGGTGAGTGGCATATGTGGGAAGATGGAGTTGCAGGGTGAGTGGCATATGTGGGAAGATGGAGTTGCAGGGTGAGTGGCATATGAGGGAAGATGGAGCTGCAGGGTGAGTGGCATATGTGGGAAGATGGAGTTGCAGGGTGAGTGGCATATGAGGGAAGATGGAGTTGCAGGGTGAGTGGCATATGTGGGAAGATGGAGTTGCAGGGTGAGTGGCATATGAGGGAAGATGGAGTTGCAGGGTGAGTGGCATATGAGGGAAGATGGAGTTGCAGGGTGAGTGGCATATGTGGGAAGATGGAGCTGCAGGGTGAGTGGCATATGAGGGAAGATGGAGTTGCAGGGTGAGTGGCATATGTGGGAAGATGGAGTTGCAGCGTGAGTGGCATATGAGGGAAGATGGAGTTGCAGGGTGAGTGGCATATGAGGGAAGATGGAGTTGCAGGGTGAGTGGCATATGACGGAAGATGGAGTTGCAGGGTGAGTGGCATATGAGGGCTGCAGACTGACAGAAGGATGTGAAGGGGTGCAGAGTGTTTGAGAGGGGTAAGTTGGTGTAGAGGCAGGGTGAGATATGTGGGTAGGGTGTGTGACATATCGTGGTGTAGTGTGTGTGATCTGGGGGGTGCAGGCTGTATGGGGAGCAGGGTGTGTGAGATATGGGGGTGCAGGTTGTATGGGGAGCAGGGTGTGTGACATGGGGGTGTAGTGTGTGTGATATGGGGGTGCAGGCTGTATGGGGTGTAGTGTGTGTGATATGGGGGTGCAGGCTGTATGGGGAGCAGGGTGTGTGACATATGGGGTGTAGTATATTACAGGTGTGCTATATGGAGGTGTATATAGTGGTGTAGTATATGGGGGGTATAGTGATGTAGTATATTACAGGTGTGCTATGTAGGGGTGTAGTGATGTAGTATATTACAGGTGTACTATATGGGGGTGTACTATATTACAGGTGTAGTATATGGGGTGTAGTGATGTAGTATATTGCAGGTGTACTATATGGAGGTGTAGTATATTACAGGTGTACTATATGGCGTTGTAGTATATTACAGGTGTGCTATATGGAGGTGTAGTATATTACAGGTGTACTATATGGGGGTGTACTATATTACAGGTGTAGTATATGGAGTGTAGTGATGTAGTATATTACAGGTGTACTATATGGAGGTGTAGTATATTACAGGTGTACTATATGGAGGTGTAGTATATTACAGGTGTGCTATATGGAGGTGTAGTATATTACAGGTGTGCTATATGGAGGTGTAATATATTACAGGTGTACTATATGGGGGTGTACTATATTACAGGTGTAGTATATGGGGTGTAGTGCTGTAGTATATTACAGGTGTATATAGGGGTGTAGTATATTACAGGTGTACTATATGGAGGTGTAGTATATTACAGGTGTACTATATGGAGTTGTAGTATATTACAGGTGTGCTATATGGAGGTGTAGTATATTACAGGTGTACTATATGGGGGTGTACTATATTACAGGTGTAGTATATGGGGTGTAGTGATGTAGTATATTACAGGTGTACTATATGGAGGTGTAGTATATTACAGGTGTACTATATGGGGGTGTACTATATTACAGGTGTAGTATATGGGGTGTAGTGATGTAGTATATTACAGGTGTAGTATATAGGGGTGTAGTGATGTAGTATATTACAGGTGTAGTATATGGGGTGTAGTGATGTAGTATATTACAGGTGTACTATATGGAGGTGTAGTATATTACAGGTGTACTATATGGAGGTGTAGTATATTACAGGTGTGCTATATGGAGGTGTAGTATATTACAGGTGTGCTATATGGAGGTGTACTATATTACAGGTGTAGTATATGGGGTGTAGTGATGTAGTATATTACAGGTGTAGTATATAGGGGTGTAATGATGTAGTATATTGGAGGTGTATTATATAGTGGTGCAGTATAATACAGGTGTATATGGGGGTGTAGTATATTACAGGTATATGGAGGGAGTGTAGTATAATACAGGTGTAGTATATAGGGGTGTAGTGGTGTAGTTTATTACAGGTGTAGTATATGGAGGGGGTGTAGTAATGTAGTATATTGGGTAGAACTGAGGTAATTATATTAGTCTGGCCCTCTAAACCAATCCCAATTTCTCATGCGGCCCCATGGGAAAATTAATTGCCCACCCCTGAGCTACAGGCTACAACCCCCAGCTATGTGTTTATCTTGGCTGTGTATCAAAATAGGAGGAACCGCATGCGGTTTTTTTTATTATTTAAATAACTAGCGTGCGGTCCCCCCAAGATAAAGCCTGACAGCTGGGAGTTGATATTCTCAGACTGGGGAGGCAAATGCTTATTGGGCCTCCACCCAGCCTAAAAATAGTATCCTACAGCCGCCTGGATTGTTGCATCCATTAGATGTGACAAGCCCTGCACTTTATTCGGCTCTTCTCAATTGCCCTGGTGTGGTGGCAATCAGGGTATTATAAGAGGTTAATGGCAGCCCACAGCTGCCACTAAGCCCAAGATTAGTAATGAGAGGCATCTATAAGACCCGCCATTATTAATTTGTAAGTGAAAGTAAATAAACACAAACACCGAAAAAATCCTTTATTTGGAATAAAAGACAAAACAGCATCCTCATTCAACACTTTATTAACCTTCAAAACACCCCTGCAGGTCCGACTTAATCCACACTCCAGCCTGCTACATCTGAACTGACACTGTGTGATCATGGAACATGGCTGCTCACTGTGAGCTCCAAGCAGAGAATGAATGAATCGCGTGATCAGTGGTGACGTCACTCAGGTTAGTTGCAGTCACAGCTGGAGTCCTCCACCTGTGACCACAGGTAACCTGACCTCAGGTGACCTCATTGAACTCAGTGAACTTACCTGCATCTGTACCGCCCCGCGGCCTCGGCTGCGACCGCCGAGCCGCTCGGGTCCGGGCTCGCGTGTGTCGGTGGCTCAAGCGCCTCCGGACCCGGGGGTCACGTCGCTCTGGAAGGGAGTAGTGGCGGTGCACGCAGGGGTTGTGGGGGTGGTTATTTTTGGGAAAGTTCGTGACGCCACCCACGGGTTGTGGTGATGGTGGACACCACCGCTGCGGTAAAGGTACGGGGAATCCCGGGAGCGGTGTAGGGGGCGCAGCTAGATGTTGACCCCTCCGTGGGTAGGGGATGTTGGTCCCGGGGCCCGGTGGTGAAGGCCGGGGTGCAGGGGCAGGATTGAGGTGCAGCGCGGTGCGGTGCCTGATGGCACTGGTGTACTCACGATTAAACCACACAGAGTCACTGGTAAACCAAACGGCGTGACGAACGGGGCCCGCAGCCGGCTGCAGTTTCTCCAGATAGGTTGGTAATGTCCGCCTTTCTCCTGCACCTTTATGTACTTTTGGCTACCGTGCCTGGGCACTGGTAGCCCGCTCCCCGGCGTGTATGTGTCGTAGGAGCCCGTTTGCCCGCAGATGCTGGCTCTTGGATCTCTGGCCTCTGGCAGTGGCTACTATCCAGACGGGTTGGGCTTTTGCCTTCAATTGGGACTTAGGCTATGTGCGCACTGGAAAATGGAATTTTCTCAAGAAAATTCCGCAGGCATTGAAAGATTACCGCACCCGCAGTAAAAAACTGTGGCAAACCGCACCCGAAAACCGCATTCGGTTTGCCGCGGTTTACTGCGGTATTGTTCGCGGTATTGCCGCGGTTTTGCCGCGTGCGGGTTGGTACATGTGCTTTATTGCATTCAATGCAATAAAGCACATTGAAAAAAAAACCAAAAAAAGTAATTTCATTCTGAGATAGATAGATAGAGAAATAGACAGAAGAATAGATAGAATAGATAGATAGACAGACAGATAGATAGAGAGAGGGATAGATAGAAGAATAGATAGAAGAATAGATAGAGAAATAGAGTCCCTGTGAGCACACGCTGCATTTCTCACGGTCGGTAGTGAGTTCACATTACCGGCCGTGGGAAATGACCGGTAATTACCTCTGCTGTCTCGCTGCGAAGCTGCATTCAGCGCTATGTCTGTGTCAGTCGCGGCTGGATGCAAGCATCACAGGACGTGGATTACGCCGGAGCTGTGTGTTTCGGGGGGGGGGGGGCGTAATAAACGGGTGAACCAGGAGCTTTTTTGTGTTTTATTTAAAATAAAGGATTTTTCGGTGTGTGTGTTTTTTCACTTTACTTACGGGCTGATCATGTCAGCTGTCTCATAGACGCTGCCATGATCAAGCCTGGACTTAGTGGCAGCGATCCGCCGCCATTAACTCCTTTCATTACCTTGATTGCCACTGCATCACGGCAACAAGAAGAGCTGGGGACACTCCAGGACTGTTGCATAATGCATGCGACAGTCCCGGGGCAGCTGCGGCTGATATTCTCGGCTGCGGGAGGTGGGAGGGAGGCGGGGGACATTAACCCTGCCCCTCGCCCTCCCCAGCCTGAGAATACCGGACCGCTGCTGTGTGCTTACCTCGGCTGGAAGGTAAAAATACGGCGGAGCCCACGTGTTTTGTTTTTTATATTTCCGTTTGCTTTCTATGTGTATTCTATATGTCTGTGTCTGTGTTCTATGTCCTATGTCTGTGTCTGTGATGTGTGTGTTTACTCTCTGCTTTGCTTCTGTCGCGGGCGGGGAGGAGGGTGCCGGCCCCGCGCTCACCCCTCTGCTCGGGTCCGGCTGCTGCTGCTCAGTGGTGGCTCGAGCGGTGGGCCGGATCCCGGGGGTTTCTCGAGCGGCACTCCTCGCCCGTGAGTGAAAAGGGGATTTGTTGGGGAGATTGTCCGTAACGCCACCCACGGTTGTGGTGATTTGTAGCACCACCGCTGCTCAATATGGGGATCCCGGGAGTGGTGATGCGGAGCAGCCAGTTGTTGTGTTACCCCTCCGTGGGTAGGGGTTGGTGATCCCGGGGCACAGTGATGGTGTGGAAGGTGCAGGGCCTGGTGGGCGCAGGGACAGCGATGGGTTCCCACCGGTAACCCGCTCCTCGGCTTGGATATGGGCCGGAGGAGCCCTACTTTGCCCGCAGACGCTGGCCCTGAGGAGCTGGTGCCCTGGCGGTGGCGGTGTTCCTCACTAATGGTCGGACTGTTGTCTTCAATCGGGACTTGGTTGTTGGGGGATCGACGCCCCCTTCACTAACGGATTCGGCAAATTATGGCGACTCCTAGCCTTGCCGGGGTCCGAGAGGCCCCTGCCTTGGTGCTGACTGTCCTTCGTATACTGCTCCAGACCGCCGGGCCACTACCCATAAGCGGTCCTTCCAGCAACCTCCGAGCAGTCCCCCTCCGGACAATCACCGCTCTTGCTGACCTTGCTGACCTGTCCTGCACTTAGCTGGACTAACTTCAGGTCTTTCTACGCTCACTTTGGTTCTTTTTCTTCTTTGCTCCACTACCACTTCACTTTCACTTAGCTGTTTACTCCTCTCTGTCCCTAGCTGGACTGCCTGGTTCCTCCCGCCTCCAGGGCTGTGTACTCCTCGGTGGGCGGAGCCAACCGCCTGGCCCACCCCCTGGTGTGAACATCAGCCCCTGGAGGAAGGCAACAAGGATTTTGGTAGCTTTGGTGTTCCTAACTGGGATGTAGGGTGTGGTGGTGTGATGACCTGTGACCCCTGGCTTGCCCAGGGCGTCACATTCCCCCTTAGCAAAATGCAGACCGTCCGTGGGCTGCCCGTCCAACACCGGTTTTATTTTCTGTAAGGTATAAAAATAACATGTAAAACATAACATCATCCCACAACGGGAGGCACATTTCTTAAACGTTACTAAACGGTTTTATGGGTACGGTTTCCGCTCTCTCCCACCCAAGCAACCTGACCCTGATGCTGCCCCTAAAGCCCAGGCAGCACCCCTTGACCCACAGTCCAGCACAAGTCACCCGAGCGGGATCTGTCCTTCCCCTCCAGAGGGTAGCCACCGGTTCCTTTGGTGGCTGGGCCCCAGCCTGCTCTGCTGAGGGCCCTCCCTCCAACCTGCCTCTCCGGAGGCGGCAACTGCGGAAACGGTACGGTAAAACAACATATTTACAAGCCACTTAACGTTTGTGGTTGCTCTGCAAGTTCACGGGCTTGTCCATGGATCGTTCCCATGCAAAACAACTTTTTAAACGGTCCCCACGGGGACAACGGTGCCGGCTCCGGCCGGTTCAATCACTGCCAGACAATCAGATTATTCATCGGTCTCATTTCACTTATCATTTTCAACTTACTTTTTCAAACAAACACACAAACGCACTGACTTTCTGATCTCCTTTTTACAGGACGGTCTCCCTGTACCTAAGTGGGGGTCTACCTAGGTTGGAACGGGTGGACCTCCGGGGTCCAGTGTCAGTAGGACTGGGCAGTGGGGTAGAGGGAACAACCGGTTCCTCCTCCCGGCTATCATGTGGGGCAGGCGGAGGCATGGGGAAGCTGGGCACAGGTTCATCCCTGGGCACTGGCACTGGTTCTGGCTCACGGTTGACCGCTTCCACCACTTCTTCATCCACAGGTTGTGGGAACAGTATCACTGGAAGAATCACCGCGCCATTCTGTGTAGGCCAGTTTGCAGGGAAGTCACCCATCACAGTCTGGATCACCTCTTCTGCCTTTTCCACTGGTGGAGGAACTGGTACTTCAGCCATCGCCCTCAATGCTGGTGGACACCTTTTCAAATGGTCTCGGGAAACTGTGGCCAAGGTGCCTCCTTGGTCACGACTAATTCGGTAGGCCTTCCCATCTTCCCATCCGGTGGGCTGTATGACGTATGGGTTCAGTTCCCATTGGTCATCCAGCTTGTGGGTTTTCCTCTTCCGCTTCAGGACGACATCTCCGGGCTGGAAAGGGCCAGCAGACGCCTTTTGATTAAAGCGCTGCTCCTGCAGTTCCCGACTCAAGTTCTTCTCGACATATTCTTGAATCTGCCGGTATTGTGCTCTCCGCCGAGTTTCCCATTTCGCTGTTGAAGGGAGTGCTTCAGGGGCCTCCAACCCCATCTCCAGGTCCACCGGCAGGCGGCCGGGGCGAGCCCTCATCAGATATGCTGGGGTGCACTTTGTGGAGCTGGACGGGATATTGTTGTACATATCGACCAAGTCGGGTAACGTTTCCGGCCACTGGTTCCGCTCTTCTAGCGGTAGCGTCTTGAGGAGTCCCAGGACCAAGTGGTTCATCTTTTCACACATGCCGTTGGTCTGGGCATGGTAAGGGGTGGTCCGGATCTTCTTACATCCGTACAACTGGCAGAACTCGTGGAACAAATCCGCTTCAAAAGCCGGGCCTTGGTCAGTAAGCACCTTTTCTGGATATCCATGTGGTCGGCAGAAATAAGCCTGTAACGCTCGAGCGGCAGTTCGACCAGTTAAGTCCTTGATGGGGACAACCACCATGAATCTTGAATAGGGGTCAATGATGGTCAACGCGTAGGCGTACCCACTTCTGCTGGGGGTGAGCTTGACATGGTCTAGGGCGACCAATTCCAGCGGCTGATGTGTGATGATTGGGTGCAGGGGCGCCCTCTGGCTGGTCTCGTCCTTCCTTCTCAGTGTGCAAGGGCCACACTCCCGACACCAGGCTTCTACCGACTCCCGCATCCCACTCCAGTAGAACCGCTCTCTCAACAGCATCTCCAGCTTTTTCCACCCGAAGTGCCCGGCACCATCATGGTATGCCCGCAAAACAGTAGCCACATCGGCTTGGGGAATAACCAACTGGCAGATTTTCTCATGAGTCTTCGGGTTGATCAGCTCACGGTATAGCTTCCCTTGATGTAGATACAGCCGCTTCCGTTCTTTCCACAAGCGCTGGGCTTCAGCCGGGGCAGCAGGATCTATCCCAACAGCACCTTGTTCTACCAGGGTCTTGACGAGGCGGACAGCCGGCGCCTGGTTTTGAGCTTCCTGCCACTCTTGACTGGGCCGTGGGTCCAAGTCCACCCGTTGCTGGTGTACCTGTACCCTCTCGGTGGTTGGCTGGTGAAATGCCGGCAACTCGATCTCCTCGAGGTCATCTTCCTTGCACCCTTCTTCTGACAAGTGGGGCATTCGGGAGAGTGCATCAGCATTAATGTTGACACGACCAGCACGGTACTTGATGATGAAGTCATAGTTGGCTAGCCGAGCCACCCACCGCTGCTCCAACGCGCCCAACTTAGCCGTATCCAGGTGAGTCAACGGATTGTTGTCCGTAAAAGCGGTGAATTTTGTTGCGGCCAAGTAGTGGCAGAATCTCTCCGTGATAGCCCATACCAATGCCAGGAGCTCGAGCTTGAAGGAGCTGTAGTTCTCCGGGTTCCGTTCAGTTGGCCGAAGCTTCCGACTAGCATAAGCGATCACTTTCTCCTTCCCGTCCTGGACCTGGGACAGGACTGCTCCTAGTCCCACATTGCTGGCGTCTGTGTAGAGGATGAACGGGCAGCCATAGTCGGGATATGCCAGGACCTCTTCTCCGGTCAAGGCCGCTTTCAGCTGGCAGAAGGACTCCTCATGCTTTTCTTCCCACACCAGTGGGGCTCCGATGGGTCTACCACCTTTGGTCTGTCCCACGAGGAGATCTTGCATGGGGCAGCCATCTTCGTGTACCCTTTGATAAAGCGCCGATAGTACCCCACCAGACCCAGAAACTGCCTTACTTCCCTCACAGTGGTTGGTCTCGGCCAGCCTTGGATGGCAGTGATCTTCTCAGGGTCAGGGGCAACACCTTCTGCACTCACCACGTGCCCCATGTACTGCACTCTGGGTTTCAGCAGGTGGCACTTAGAGGGCTTCAACTTCATCCCGTATTTGGCAAGGGACGCAAACACCTCGGCCAGGTGTTCCAGATGGGCTTCATACGTCTGGGAGTAAACAATCACATCATCCAAATACAATTGGACGGTCTCGAAGTTTAGGTGTCCCAGACAGCACTCCATCAGCCGTTGGAAGGTTCCCGGGGCATTGCACAGCCCGAACGGCATACTATTAAATTCACAGAGCCCCATCGGGGTGGTGAAGGCGGTTTTCTCCCAATCTTCCGGGGCCACGGCCACTTGCCAGTACCCACTGGTGAGGTCAAGGGTGGAGAAGTAATTTGCAGTTCTCAGCGCGGCCAAAGACTCTTCAATCCGGGGCAAAGGGTAGGCATCTTTATGGGTTATCTGATTAATTTTCCGGTAGTCCACACACATCCGCATGGTACCATCCTTCTTCTTAACCAGTACCAACGGAGCAGCCCAGGGACTACAGCTGTCCCGAATAACCCCTGCCTCCTTCATATTCCTCAACATATCTTTGGCACACTGATAATGTGCAGGGGGAATAGGCCTGTACCTTTCTTTGATAGGGGGGTGTTCCCCGGTGGGGATATGGTGTTGGACCCCCTTGATCTGCACAAAGTCTAGTGGATGTTTGCTGAAAACCTGTTCATACTCCTGCACCACCCTGTATACCCCCGCTTTGTGATGTGTAGGGGTGTCATCAGTGCCCACATGTAGCTGTTGGTGCCACTCTTTTACCTCCCCCTGCGGCGGGGAAGTGCCGGTAGTTTGCGAGGAGACCGAGGGACTGGCTTCGTGGATGGTGTGGGAGTCTAGGGTGAGCAATTTGGCAATGGTAGCGTACCGGGGAAGCCTGACTTCTTCCTCCCCACAGTTCAACACCCTCACGGGCACCCTTCCCTTTTTCACGTCCACCACCCCTCAGGCGGCCATTACAGTGGGCCAGTGCTCGGAGGGTATGGGCTCCATCATGGCCGGGTAGTCACGCCTCTGAGGCCCTACTGCTGCCCTACACCAAATCATCATCTCACTCCTAGGGGGCACAAGCAACGGAGCCACATCCATCACTCTCACTCCACCAATCTCTCCCCCTGTTGAATTTACATGCTGGCGGTACATCAAGGCTCGGATCTCACGCTGCACAGCTCTCTGTCGGCTCCCCGCCGCCATGGCGGCCAGCTGTTGCAGTAGGGCCAACACATCACCCATACAGTGCTCCATCACATTGGTTCCTAGCACTATCTTCGGGTTATGATAACTGGGCTCATTCTTGATCACAATCATACCCTGGTGTTGCAGTTCAGCTCACCCTACTGTCATGGCCACCTGTTTATACCCCACTTGGGTCAATGGGAGTCCATTGGCAGCAATTAGCGTTATACTAGTATCTGGGGGTGTCAGCTCGTCTGTCCCCCAATACCGCTGGTACAACGTGTATGGTATGGTGGTTACCTGTGATCCAGTGTCCAAAAGAGCCATCACCGGTATGCCGTCCACAACCACGGGAATTATGGGTCGAGCCCCGATATACCGGTCCCGCCAGTCCGAGGGGCCACGGGGTTCTACTCCTGAGGATTGGCCCGGGGCCCCAGGGGTTGCTCGTTTAACGGGCACTCTCGAACGTAATGTCCGGGCTTACGGCACTTGTAGCAGGTTAGAGGTCTGCTCCGCGGGTAGTTAGCACTTCTCTGCTGCATCCAGGGGACATCTTCAGGGCTGTCAGCAAGCTGTATCGGTGCTGAAGGCTGAGATTTGGTCAACGGTTGAAGTGCAGCAAGGATCTTGGCGAGGTCTCCGTCCATGCGACGGACCTGGGCTGCCAGCTCCTCCATAGTGCTGCTTGGGGCTGTAGATGTTGAAGAGGTCGGTAGGGCAGGGGCCACTACCACAGGAGCCGTCTCAATGGGCCACGGGGCTGGCTCCAGGGCTTCTGAGGCCAGAGGCTGTAGTGCTTTAATGGCCCGCTCCTTTAACACGGCAAAGTCCACATCAGGGTGTTCCAGGGCCCACAGCCGGAGTTGTTTACGATCCTCAGGGGACCTCATCCCCTGCGCAAATTGCTCTGTTAACATCTTGTTGCTATCCGCCTCATTAATAGGATTCACCCGCTTTAGCGTGCGGAGGGCGGTTTGCAAACGTAAAGCATAGTCTCGAATGCTATCCACAGCCCGTTGTCGGCACTGGTAAAACTGCATCCTCAGCTCAGCTTCCGTCCGGGTCTCAAAGGCAGTCTGTAGCTTCTCAAAGATGGTGGCTACAGAGAGCCGGTCCCCCTCGGCCCAGGTCTCCGCCTCCTGCTCAGCCGCACCGGTTAACTGGCCCAGCACTATCACTGCACGTTGCTTATCGGTCAAGGGGTACAGCTCTAGCAACGGGTTAAGCTTTTTCCGGAAGGCCGGTAAGGCATCCGGTTTCCCGTCATACTGCGGTAGCCAGGCAGCTCCGGGCGCATAAGGCAAGGAGAACGGCATGACCTGAGTGAGTTCGGGTACCGCGGCACCTCCCGCCAGTGCGGCCGGGACCTGGGCAGGTCCATTCCCATCCGCAGGTGCCACTGCGGCTGTGACCGCCGCTCCTCCAGCGGCTCCGTCGGGCGCAGACATCTTGTTTCCGTCCCCCTTAGCTTCTTTCCGGCCACTCCTCTATTGGGGCGGAGTTTTGGCCTTCGCGCCTCTGCTACTCGAGAAGATGCTCGAGCGGGAACTTTTCGCGCCAAAGATGGCGACTTCTGGAAATTTTCAGCCGGATACCTCCGGCGGTTACAAGGCGCACCTCTACCCAACGGCAGAGCGGTAAGATCCTGTTCGTGACGCCAAGTTGTCGCGGGCGGGGAGGAGGGTGCCGGCCCCTCTGCTCGGGTCCGGCTGCTGCTGCTCAGTGGTGGCTCGAGCGGTGGGCCGGATCCCGGGGGTTTCTCGAGCGGCACTCCTCGCTTGTGAGTGAAAAGGGGATTTGTTGGGGAGATTGTCCGTGAAGCCACCCACGGTTGTGGTGATTTGTAGCACCACCGCTGCTCAATATGGGGATCCCGGGAGTGGTGATGCGGAGCAGCCAGTTGTTGTGTTGCCCCTCCATGGGTAGGGGTTGGTGATCCCGGGGCCCAGTGATGGTGTGGAAGGTGCAGGGCCTGGTGGGCGCAGGGACGCGGGGGCAGCGCTGTGCCTTGCGGCACTGTGGTACTCACTCAGCCTAAGACGTTGACACAGTTTTACGGTAAACCACACGGCTGGAAAGACGGTTCCCACGGACGGCTGCACTTGCTCTCCCAGTAGGTAACGGTGATGTCCCTTTGACCTGCACCTAGTGTTCTTATGTTGGTAGCGATGGGTTCCCACCGGTAACCCGCTCCTCGGCTTGGATATGGGCCGGAGGAGCCCTACTTTGCCCGCAGACGCTGGCCCTGAGGAGCTGGTGCCCTGGCGGTGGCGGTGTTCCTCACTAATGGTCGGACTGTTGTCTTCAATCGGGACTTAGTTGTTGGGGGATCGACATCCCCTTCACTAACGGATTCAGCAAATTATGGCGACTCCTAGCCTTGCCGGGGTCCGAGAGGCCCCTGCCTTGGTGCTGACTGTCCTTCGTATACTGCTCCAGACCGCCGGGCCACTACCCATACGCGGTCCTTCCAGCAACCTCCGAGCAGTCCCCCTCCGGACAATCACCGCTGTTGCTGACCTTGCTGACCTGTCCTGCACTTAGCTGGACTAACTTCAGGTCTTTCTACGCTCACTTTGGTTCCTTTTCTTCTTTGCTCCACTACCACTTCACTTTCCCTTAGCTGTTTACTCCTCTCTGTCCCTAGCTGGACTGCCTGGTTCCTCCCGCCTCCAGGGCTGTGTACTCCTCGGTGGGTGGAGCCAACCGCCTGGCCCACCCCCTGGTGGGAACATCAGCCCCTGGAGGAAGGCAACAAGGATTTTGGTAGCTTTGGTGTTCCTAACTGGGATGTAGGGTGTGGTGGTGTGATGACCTGTGACCCCTGGCTTGCCCAGGGCGTCACACTTCCTCTTCCTGTAATGACATCACTTCCCTGAAAACCGCAGGCAAGCGATGTACATTACCGCAGGTAAACCGCAAAATACCGGAGGGAATAACGCAGGAAAACGCAATGAACCACACAGAATTTGCTGCCTGTGTTATTCCCTGCGGGATTTCACGATTACATGGCAGTCAATGGAGTAAAATCCCGCAGCCACGTGTGGAAAAGAAGTGACATGCAATTGTTTTTGCTGCGGGAATCCCGCAGCTAAACATGCAGCTGTTAAATTCCTCATAGTGCGCACAGCATTTTTATTTTCCCTAGGTTTTGCTGGTGATTCACTGCAGAGATGTTATGAACATTTTCTGCAGCGAAACATGCAGCAAATCCACAGAAAATCCGTGGCAAAAAACGGTAAGTGCGCACAGGGCCTTAGGTGGGAATGAACCCCTGAGGTCCAGACCGCAATCAGTTAATTTGACTATGGTGGTGGCTTATAGCCTAGTCAGGGTCTGAGTACCCTGCCTGGTGCTCCGGTGTCCAGTTAGCTCCCCGATTCGGTTCCGATGGGCCACTACCCTGTCCCGATCCCTTACGGTTCCGCTGGTCGTATTCCCGGTCTCCTGCAGGCGGCCACTACCGTCTGCCTGCCTGACTGATCTGGGGTCCTAGGCTCCAACCCAGGCCCCACACAGAACTGACCTCCTCACTCTCTTCAAACTCTAAACTTCACTCTCTGTCTTTTCCTGCCTCAGGCCAGCAGACTCCTCGGTGGGCGTGTCTTTCCGCCTGACTCCGCCCACCTGGTGTGCCTGTCTGACTCTGAGGGAGGCAATCAGGTCTTTTGGTTGACTGGTGATACCTTACTGGGGTGGGGGTGTATGTGGTGAGTGTAGTGACCTGTGACCCCTGGGTGTCCAGGGCGTCGCATTCCACCTTGGTTAATGCAGACCGTCCGCGGGTTGCCCGTCCATCACCGATTTTATTTTTCTGAAAAGATATAAACAGGTGAAAAACAGTCAAAAGCATTTTTTTTTTCATGTCTTCCATTACGGGAGGCACATCACTTGAACCATTACAAACGGGAACATTTTTATTAAACATACGGGGAACGGGTCCATGTCCTTCCGCTTTCCCACCCAAACAACCAGAACCTTGATGCTGCCCCTAAGAAATGGGCAGCACCCCTTTTCCCCAGTCCGGAAACAGGAACCTGGCCAGGCTACCCAAGCGGGAACGGGTACGGTGCTTCGCACCCGGCAGTCATTTAGAGGCCCCACGTCCAAGGGGACCCCTGACCCGGAGGATGGTCACCGGTTCTGATGGTGACTGGACTTCTCTGCTGCGGGTCCCTCCTCCAACCAGCCTCTCTGGAGACTGGCAGTTGCGGGAAGGGCAGTTGGGCAATATTTACAAGCCCAATAGTTATTGGGTGGCTTGCGAGTTCTCAGCCTTGTCTTTAGGGAAAAGGGGACAACATCAGTCCCAACAGGGATGGGCACTTCAGCAGTCAACGGGCTACCATAAAATAAACTGTTGGTCCCAACGGGGACTTTCTGTAGGGTCCCAAGGGCTATTTACAACACTTGACTCCGGTACAGCTTCCTCCTGCAGCTTTCCCATAGTCCACCACCGGACAGCATGAGCCCCCAATGCCACCTGCACTCACGAGCGACACTGTCCCACAGGACTCCATTTTCAGCCGCCGGCGGTGCGGGTATGACTGCTCCTCCGACCGGATTCCTTAGCTTTGGGGGTTAACTGGAACATCAACAGGGTCCCAATGGGGATTTTAACATGGTAGCCGGGAACCTCTACCTTTCAACACTCTTCTCTTTAAACAGCGATCTCGTGGCGCAGCTGCCGTAGCTGCCGCTCCCAGTATGGAGCATCTTCAACTGGCTCCGGGTCAGCTTGTGTGGGGATGGGCCCAGCTGGAATCCCTCCGTGCCGGCTACGACCAGCACCTTTGGTAATGAGGGACCACGCTGTGACGTGGCCTGTTCTGCCCCTTGGCAGCTACATCCCCGTCGTGCTTCAGCCGAGGTCGGGTGTCTGGGAGCGGTCATCGGGACTTGCGGTGCTGGCTTCGGGTCGAAGATCGCCTCCATTGCGGCCGGGCGGACTGCTGGGGCCGTCGTCATCTCCGTCGCAGCTGGGATGGAAGCCGGGACGGGTGCCAGGGTGGTGACAAAGGTAAGGCCCGGGGGCCCCAGGTCTTGGCCCTCTCCCACAGACGCTGCGGGCTCCACTACCGGTGACAGGGGTAATGGGTCGGTCAGGGCGGTGGCCGCGGGCATGGGCAGTGAGGAAGGTGGCGTGGTGGATGGCAGCAGGCCGGGCCCCTCAGCCGCAGCGGCCGTTCCCTCAGGGACATAGGGGCGTGGGTCGCTTACCCGCTCCTCGGAGACCACCTCCACTTCATATGCCCGCACGGCTGGAACCAGGCCCTTCATCTCCGACATCCACTCCGCCATCATGGAGTGGACTGTGGCCTGGAGCTCCTGGCACATCTTGCTGCGGGATCCACGAACGGGTTTCAGCAGAGTCCTGGCGTCCCTGCACTCTGCAGCGCTAGTTACATGCCTCCATTCTTCACCCGCTCCCCCCCTTGGTTTTTCTACAGCACTTCTCTCTTTGGGGGCGGGGCATCACTTTCGCGCCTTTACTGCTCGGGGAAGACGACTCGAGCGGGAAATTTTCGCGCCAAAGATGGCGGATCTTCAGATTTTTCAGCAGGACGCCGCTGACGGGACCACAAGGCGCACTTCTACTGGTAAGTAGACTGGTTCTATCCTGTTTGTGACGCCAGAAGAGTCGATGTGTACCGCCCCGCGGCCTCGGCTGCGACCACCGAGCTGCTCGGGTCCGGGCTCACGTGTGTCGGTGGCTCGAGCGCCTCCGGACCCGGGGGGTCACGTCGCTGTGGAAGGGTGTAGTGGCGGTGCATGCAGGGGTTGTGGGGATGGTTGTTTTTGGGAAAGTTCGTGATGCCACCCACGGGTTGTGGTGATGGTGGACACCACCGCTGCGGTAAACGTACGGGGAATCCTGGGAGCATTGTAGGGGGCGTAGCTAGGTGTTGACCCCTCCGTGGGTAGGGGATGTTGGTCCCGGGGCCTGGTGGTGAAGGCTGGGTGCAGGGGCAGGGTTGCGGTGCAGCGCAGTGCGGTGCCTGATGGCACTGGTGTACTCATGATTAAACCACACAGAGTCACTGGTAAACCAAACGGGGTGACGAACGGGGCCCGCAGCCGGCTGCAGTTTCTCCAGATAGGTTGGTAATGTCCGCCTTTCTCCTGCACCCTTATGTGATGTTGGCTACCGTGCCTGGGCACTGGTAGCCCGCTCCCCGGCGTGTATGTGTCGTAGGAGCCTGTTTGCCAGCAGACTCCTCGGTGGGCGTGTCTTTCTGCCTCACTCCGCCCACCTGGTGTGCCTGTCTGACTCTGAGGGAGGTAATCAGGTCTTTTGGTTGATTGGTGATACCTTACTGGGGTGGGGGTGTATGTGGTGAGTGTAGTGATTTGTGACCCCTGGGTGTCCATGGCGTCACACATCTCCTAGCAGAAAACCGTGTTTTTTTTGCCAAAAGATATAGATTTGGTGCTGAAATTTTTACACCATATTCCTACACCCATTCTACCCATTCCACCTCCTGGCAATAAATAAATAAATAATTGCATCACTACTGCATGCGATTTTGATGCTTTTTTGACAAGAGGTGTAGATTGGGTGTAGGGATATGGTATAAATATTTAGTCACCAATTTTGCATCTCTTGGCCCAAAAATGCAAATAATTTTTTTTTTTTCTGCCAGAAATTGCCAGTAACCCCATTTAAATAAAACTGGAAATCCTCATCAGGATGCAGGGTCTACCCCCTGGGACCTGGAACACCAGTGCCAGCAACATCCATACACAAATCCCAGTTCCCACAACATACCAGGGGTCATATGCTAGTCAGATAAAGGGGATGGCCACCTAGAGGGTGGAGCCAGACCAGGGGACTAGGCAGCCTGGTGGGAGTGGACAGTAGTGAGTCTGAAGTCAGAAAGCAGTGGAGAGAGAGGAGTGCGGTGCCTCGAGCTGGGTCGTGTAACGGTGGCCTGGGGGCACATGGGAGTGATCGCCAGGGAAGGTACACCCGAGTACCGTTGGGACCAGAGCACGCACGGGGCACAGGGACCTAGGTCAGTTTCATACGGCTTGGCAGATACCTGTACCATGAGGGGACATTCAAGGACCACACTGACCCACAGATCCGGGGGCATCAGCAGTAAAGCGAGGATCAGGGATCCGGGATCCAGACTGACCCTACAGGGTCCACACTGCCTGCCGTACGGACGAGGAGACTGCCACAAAAGGGACAGTCAGGCCCCAAACCGCTTCAAGCTACAGGTACCCAAAACACACTGAGGGTGCCGGGGACAGAGCAACCGAGTCACCAAGCTGGCACTAGAAATACAGGGATCTGAACCAGCCGTCCCAGGGAAACAGGAGGTAAAGACTGTTAATTTACTACCCGGTGTGGCCTCCCTTCTTTGGCAACGTCGCTATCAGACATTTCCCCTGGGCTCAGCCCTACCTGTGGAGGGCCTACCACCACAGCTGCCATGACCACTAGCCCAAGGAGTAACCAACTCAGCAGCGGTGGTTCCAACATATTAACCGCAACCCGCAGGTGGCGTCACACCAATGACTATTATCTCCCTTGTAAATACTCCCTTTGCAAAAAAAACCCCAGAGCACGGGACCGGGCAACGGCCACCAAAGTGACATTCCCCAGTTATAAACTGCCCGGGACCGAGTACCCCATTCCCTGAGCGACACATTTGCACATTTAGGGCGTGTGCACACATGGCGTAACTGCTGCATTTTGCACAGAAATTCTGTTATATTTTACATTCGACTTAGTTGGACAGTTATTTCATGAGAACTGCGCACCACTGCTGAACTCGGCATTTTTTTTTATTATTTATTTATTTATTTTTTATCTTTAGATTTTGTGTGGAGCCTGAAAACCCCCCAAAACCTTGTGTAGTTTGGTACGGACATCTGCTGAAGACAAAATCACAGTATTTACATTGTGTGTACATACCTTTACAGACACAAAGCAAGGCCGAATATAGTGAAACAATGGTACAAAGTACTGCTAAACCCATGATGAATTATCAAAAAAATTATGTTTAAGCGTGCTCAGCACTCGATCGAGCATTGAGGTACTCATGGTGGTGAGCTGAGTACCCCCATACTTGATGGAGTACCGAGCATGCTCTCCATTCATTACTAATTAGCAGAAAAATAGACTAACCTGTAATGCTGATGTAGAACTGCCACGTGTTTCGCTCTGCTTCCTCAGGGAGCACAAATATACAAGGAGAGGGAGGAAGGGGGTTTAAAATGGACAAGATGTCGCATCATGGTGCAGGACAAGCGAAAGTAATGTAATTTTATAGCCGGCCTATCAGAAAAGGTTTTCCTCCACATCCTACATCTTCCAGGAAGAAAGCTGAAGTACACGTCCAAGTCGGTGACCAGGATAGGAAGACGAAATGTAAGGGCCCGAAATACATGTAATATACTGTATATTGAGACTTAAAATATAAAGTGCAAAATGGTTAATAATATGCACGTGTATATATACAGTCAGGGCCAGAAATATGTGGACAGTGACACAAGTTTTGTTATTTTAGCTGTTTACAAAAACATGTTCAGAAATACAATTATATATATAATATGGGCTGAAAGTGCACACTCCCAGCTGCAATATGAGAGTTTTCACATCCAAATCGGAGAAAGGGTTTAGGAATCATAGCTCTGTAATGCATAGCCTCCTCTCTTTCAAAGGACCAAAAGTAATTGGACAAGGGACTCTAAGGGCTGCAATTAACTCTGAAGGCATCTCCCTCGTTAACCTGTAATCAATGAAGTAGTTAAAAGGTCTGGGGTTGATTACAGGTGTGTGGTTTTGCATTTGGAAGCTGTTGCTGTGACCAGACAACATGCGGTCTAAGGAACTCTCAATTGAGGTGAAGCAGAACATCCTGAGGCTGAAAAAAAAGAAAAAATCCATCAGAGAGATAGCAGACATGCTTGGAGTAGCAAAATCAACAGTCGGGTACATTCTGAGAAAAAAGGAATTGACTGGTGAGCTTGGGAACTCAAAAAGGCCTGGGCGTCCACGGATGACAACAGTGGTGGATGATCGCCGCATACTTTCTTTGGTGAAGAAGAACCCGTTCACAACATCAACTGAAGTCCAGAACACTCTCAGTGAAGTAGGTGTATCTGTCTCTAAGTCAACAGTAAAGAGAAGACTCCATGAAAGTAAATACAAAGGGTTCACATCTAGATGCAAACCATTCATCAATTCCAAAAATAGACAGGCCAGAGTTAAATTTGCTGAAAAACACCTCATGAAGCCAGCTCAGTTCTGGAAAAGTATTCTATGGACAGATGAGACAAAGATCAACCTGTACCAGAATGATGGGAAGAAAAAAGTTTGGAGAAGAAAGGGAACGGCACATGATCCAAGGCACACCACGTCCTCTGTAAAACATGGTGGAGGCAACGTGATGGCATGGGCATGCATGGCTTTCAATGGCACTGGGTCACTTGTGTTTATTGATGACATAACAGCAGACAAGAGCAGCCGGATGAATTCTGAAGTGTACCGGGATATACTTTCAGCCCAGATTCAGCCAAATGCCGCAAAGTTGATCGGACGGCGCTTCATAGTACAGATGGACAATGACCCCAAGCATACAGCCAAAGCTACCCAGGAGTTCATGAGTGCAAAAAAGTGGAACATTCTGCAATGGCCAAGTCAATCACCAGATCTTAACCCAATTGAGCATGCATTTCACTTGCTCAAATCCAGACTTAAGACGGAAAGACGCACAAACAAGCAAGACCTGAAGGCTGCGGCTGTAAAGGCCTGGCAAAGCATTAAGAAGGAGGAAACCCAGCGTTTGGCGATGTCCATGGGTTCCAGACTTAAGGCAGTGATTGCCTCCAAAGGATTCGCAACAAAATATTGAAAATAAAAATATTTTGTTTGGGTTTGGTTTATTTGTCCAATTACTTTTGACCTCCTAAAATGTGGAGTGTTTGTAAAGAAATGTGACAATTCCTACAATTTCTATCAGATATTTTTGTTCAAACCTTCAAATTAAACGTTACAATCTGCACTTGAATTCTGTTGTAGAGGTTTCATTTCAAATCCAATGTGGTGGCATGCAGAGCCCAACTCGCGAAAATTGTGGCACTGTCCAAATATTTCTGGACCTAACTGTATATTCAGGGCTCCACACAGAGGACGCAGAATATGGATATATTATTTCATCAAAAGAGGGTATAAATACCGTGTTTCCCCGAAAGTAAGACCCTGTCTTACATTAATTTTACCCCAAAAAGTCCCACCCTGTCTTACTTTCAGGGGAGGTCTTACATTAGCCGAAAAAAAATGACAATTTTAATGTTATGGGGTATAGGGCTGTGCCGTATCCCACTGCACACAGCCCCATACCCCATAACAGTGCAGTGGGATACGGCACTGTTATGGGGTATGGGGCTGTGTGCAGTGGGATACGGCACTGTTATGGGGTATGGGGCTGTGCCGTATCCCACTGCACACAGCCCCATACCCTATACAGTACATGTTTCCCTACTTGGTTTTTAAATGGTGGACGTTTTCCTCTGCGGTGCGGAAGGCCTGTGCTGCAGGGAACGCTGTGCCAATCAGCAGGGAAACAGCGGTGACGTGGGGCTGGGGCGGCCAATTACAGCCCGAGCTGCTGGGCCAATCAGCGCTCGAGCCGGAGGCCGGCGGTGATGTGGGGCTGGGGCGGCCAATTACAGCCCGAGCTGCTGGGCCAATCAGCGCTCGAGCCGGAGGCCGGCGGTGACGTGGGGCTGGGGCGGCCAATTACAGCCCGAGCTGCTGGGCCAATCAGCGCTCGAGCCGGGGGCCGGCGGTGACGTGGGGAGCAGGGGCGGCCAATGAGCTGGGCGGATTGCGGGGTTAACACGGCGAGTTAACCCCATGAGCGCTGGACTCGCCCAGCTGCACCTGAGGACACCTCTGGAGCCTGGGGACCCAATGGGGGACAGCGGCGGCCCAAAGGTAAGGGCCTTACATGTCACACTGGCCCCCCAACCCTGCCTTACATTCAGGGGAGGCCTTACATTGAAGGACCCCCCCGTAACCCCCACCCTGTCTTACTTTCGGGGGGGTCCTACTTTCGGGGAAACACGGTATATACCACAAATAGTAATGATGTGCTTATATGACCAGATAATGACAGAATCTATACTATATACACAAACTACAAAAGTGCACAATGTAAAAGACAGGAGAAAATAATATGGCAGTGATATATCTGTCTGATGAAGTAATAACGTCCAGGGTGTAAATAGAAATGAGGAGAATGGAAGGTCCCTGGAGGGGATAACGGAAGGGGCCACATGGGATTGTGGCACCTAAAGGAGTGTTAGTGTTATGGATTAGGATCCCTCGTTAGTAAATCAATAATTGTCACAGTTTTCTATCTCATTAGGTGTAATGTTTGTGAGGTAATTCTGCTGGTCACTAATGGGGGCTCGGCCCTAACCTTAGAAACAGTGGCTTGTCATCCTTGATTGGCTGAGTCGTCTGACTGGGCCTTGGTGCTGATTGGACGCTATTTTGGCAGCAAAGTGGACTAGTTATACCCCCTCAGGGGTTTGGATTGTGACGCCCTGACCTATCAGGTCGTCTCACGGTATTGTGCAATCTGCCCTTCTGTGTAATATCCACCTCCTCCTTGGTTACGGGTCCCTGACCTTGGTGTTGCCAAGAACAAGCTAATCAAACACCTAGGAACACTCTGCACCACACCCACCAGACACACCAGTGGCTGACCTGAAGGGAATAGGGTTGCCCACTTGGGGGGTTGGTTAAGGTAAGGTCAGGAGTGTCAGGAGCAGGACAGTTGAGTGGTGACTCTTGAGAAGAGAGGTCATGAGCTGGGCTCCTCGTTACTACTAGGTGGCAAACGTTGGTCTGGGCCTGGTAGGAGCTGGACCCCGGTCGCAGGGGATCGTGACAAGAGGCACGGATTGTCGAGGAGGACATCCGGCAGCCTTGTGCCATCACCGGGCAGGGACCAGGGCACGACGGGGTATGTGGACTCTAGGCCAGGAAGTAGCTTCAGGTGTCCTGGTAATTTACCCGACGAGGACGGAACCTTCAAGATCCGTTCTCCACCTGCTCCAAAATCGGGGTACTAGTGCAACGAGGGGGATAGGACTTTCCAAATACATAGTCCAGAAAATCCCAAGCGTGAAACCTAAGAGCAAGCTCACCCAATACCCAATTAGTTCTATGCTAAAGGGACCAGTTAGAAGAAAAGGTGCCAAGGAAAAGGTCACAGACTAACAGGTAACACCAAAGGGCACTTGATCCAGGCGTGCTCCCTCTAAGCGGCAAGTGTCAAGAACTTTGGTTTACCACAGTTGTCGGTGTCAGCATTATTGGACTGAGTGAGTACAAAGTGACCCTTACCGTAGAGGGGTTAAACACCTGGCTGCCCACACCATCGACACCGGGTACTCCCAACTGCAGCGGTGGTACTCCACCTTACTATACACCACGGGTGGCGTCACGAACTTTCCACATCCTCCCTTGTAAATATTCCCCCTTTTTAATTCCGAGTGGCCGCGCGACCCCCGGGTCCGGATACCCCTCGAGCCACCGCGGATCCGGATCCGAGCAGCAGCGCCAGGCTGCTGATGCGGGGGCGGCACAGGATCACTTCAGCAGCTGTTTAGCATCTGGAAGAGACACACGCACCCGCCCGCCCCTTTGTGTATTTTCAGTTCATCTGTTTATGTCGTCTGGTTTATTGGAGAGAGAAATTAACACATGTTTTTGGGTGTTTTTGGTAAGTATTTTGTTTAGTCAAGTTTTCGACTAAACTGATTGAGTTGTCTAAGGTGTTTAATTTAATAAAGAGTATTTTAATGATATATAGGTAACCCTCAATAAAGCATTACGGCCATGCCACGCCAAAGTATTGTCTGTAGTCTTTATTATGGCTGTTTAGAGTTAAGTTCACATGAGGCGAGATTCCTGAGGTAATTTTTTAGAATTACCAATCCTTATCCTAATTGTCCCTCCAGTGAGGAAGGAGAAAAACTCTAGCGCCACCTATTTGAAGTTACCCTATTTTAGGAGACTTTAACATCTCCATGAACAGCCCCCCCTCCCCATCTGCATCCCAGCTTCCATCTCTAACCACCTCCCTTGGCCTCTCACAGCTCTCATTCTCTGAGACACATGAAGACGGTAACACTCTTGACCTGGTCTTTGTCCATCTCTGCTCAATCTCTCACTTTGATAACTCACCTCTTCCCCTCTCTGACCACAACATCCTCTCATTCAAACTCACAAACCCTGGATTACCCCAGCGCCTTCCACCTATCACACATTCAGAAACCTACAGGCCATCGACTCTCAGACACTTACAGACTCTTTACACTCATCACTGTCCCCTATCTCCTCACTTTCTTGTCCTGATCTGGCTGTAAACCACTACAATGACACACTCAAAAGAACCCTAGACCAAGCCTCTCACCTTCAGAAAGACCAAACACCGAGTAAAACAGCCTTGGCTCACATCACAAACTTGATTTCTCCAGCGATGCTCTTGGAGTGCCGAACGCCTATGGAGGAAAACCTGCACACCAGAAAACTTCATCCACTACAAATTCATGTTAAGAACTTACAACACTGCCCTTAACCTCGCCAAAAAGACCTACTTCGCCACCCTGATCTCCTCACTATCCAACAATCCAAAAAAGCTCTTCGACACCTTTCACTCTCTCCTCAGTCCCAAAGCACAGACATTCACGCTGATGACCTAGTCTCGTGTTTTACAGAGAAAATAGAAAACATCTGCCGAGAGATCAGCTCCAAGCCACCAAGCGTCGTGATTCCCATCACCCCACATCCCATCCAGCTCACTTTCCACTTTTGACCCAGTCACAGACAAAGAAGTCTCCAGGCTCCTCTGTTCTTCTCCTGCCACAACTTGCACTACTGATGCCTTCCCCTCACACCTTCTCCAGTCTCTCTCTCTCCGGTCGTCACTACTCACCTAACTAAAATCTTTAATCTGTGTCTCTCTTCTGGTATCTTCCCCTGCTCCCTCAAACACTCTATCATTACTCCATTATTAAAAAAAACCCCAAAACATTCTCTTAACCCAAACAACTACAGACCAGTCTCCAATCTCCCTTCATCTCCAAACTCTTCGAGCGCCTGGTCTATTCCCGCCTCACCCGTTACCTCTCCTCAACTCTTGTTTAGATCCTTTACAGTCTGCCTTCAGCCCCTTACACTCAACAGAATCTGCCCTTGTCAAAGTGACCAATGACCTACTGACAGTAAAACGTAACGGTGACCCTTCTCTGCTCATTTTTCTTGAACTCTCTGCAGCCTTCGACACTGTTGACCACCATCTCCTTTTCTCAATGCTCTATTCAATCGGCCTAAAGGACACTGTGCTTTCCTGGTTCTGTTCCTATCTTTCTGACCGCTCATTCAGCGTAACATATGCTGGCTCCACATCTTCTCCTCTTCCTCTCACTGTTGGGGTCCCTCAAGGTTCAGTCCTTGGCCCTCTTCTTTTCTCCCTCTACACTGCCCCAATTGGACTGACCATCAGCAGATTTGGCTTTCAGTACCATCTTTATGCTGATGACACACAGCTATACACCTCATCCCCTGACCTCACCCCCGCTGTAGTACAGAACACCAGTGACTGTCTGTCCGCAGTTTCCAACATTATGTCTGCTCTCTATCTGAAACTTAACCTTTCCAAAACTGAACTTCTTCTATTCCCTCTGTCTTCTAACTTTCCTAAACCCGACATCCCCCTCTATGTGTATAGCACCACGATAACTCCTAGGCAGCAGGCTCGCTGTCTGGGTGTTATGCTTGACACTGATCTGTCATTCACCTCCTATATACTATCTCTTGCCTGCTCCTGTTGCTTGCACCTCAAGAACATCTCTAGAATCCGCCCCTTTCTCACAACGGAAATGACAAAAACACTCAACGTGGCCCTGATCCACTCCCGCCTCGACTACTGTAACTCTCTATTAATTGGTCTCCCCCTAACTAGACTCTCTCCTCTCCTTAATGTCAGCAGGGTCATCTATATCGCTAACTGCTATTCGGATGCTTCCTCTCAGTGCCAGTCATTGCACTGACTACCCATATGTCACAGGATCCAATTCAAATTGCTTGTTCTCACCCACAAAGCTCTCCACAGTGCGGCACCCCTCTACATCTCCACCCTTCTACATCTCCACCCATATCTCTGTCTATCACCCCACCCATTATCTACGCTCTGCGAATGACTTTTGACTAACATCCACACTAATCTGAACCTCCCACTCCTGGATCCAAGACTTCTCCCGAGCTGCAACAATCCTCTGGAACGCTCTACCCCAAGAAGCTAGGACGAATCACAACTTACTAAAAATGCATCTTTTTAGGGTGGCCTATTACACTCTCTAGCCGAATTAAATTCACATAGTCCCTCCACGCCTTCTCAGAACACAACTCCACTTCAAACTCCACCATACCCAAATGCATCTCAAGGTTCTGGCTGAATGGTTCAGGCAGCCTTTATCTATCCCCCATTTCCTTGACATGGATGGATTGTCAATGTAAATAAGCACTTGCACCTTGTCGCCCCCATCTCATTGTAGATTGTAAGTTCTGACGAGCAGGGCTGTCTTTTTTATTTTTTTTCCAACTCTAATGTGGGCGTCACATGGGACGATAAATCGTGCGATCGCACTCGCCCCCGTCATTTGTGCGGCACGGGCAATTAGTTGCCCGTGGCACACAAAGTCGTTAACTCCCTGTCACACGCACTTATCTCCCGGGCGACCTCACTATGGGCGGCGAACATCCTCTTCCTGAAGGGGGAGGGACGTTCGGCGTCACAGCGACGTCACACAGCGGCCGGCCAATAGAAGCGGAGGGGCAGAGATGAGCGGGACGTAAACATCCTGCCCACCTCCTTCCTTCAGAATTGCCGGCGGGACGTAGGTAAGCTGTGTTCATCATTCCCGGGGTGTCACACGGAGCGACGTGCGCTGCCTCGGGAACAATGAACAACCTGACGTACGATTTTTTGAAACTGAGCGACGTGTCAGCAATGAACGAGAAGGTGAGTATTTCTGCTCGTTCACTGTCGCACGTAGCTGTCAGACGCTACGATATATCAGACTAGGCCGGATGTGCGTCACTACCGACGTGACCCCGACGACATATCACCCGATATATCGTACCGTGTGATGCCGGTATAACACTGGTTAACAACAAAATTGCATTTGGTTTGTAATATACCAAATCATATGTATTTTTGTCTCCAGATTCCAAATATACCATCAGAAACGGTGTATCACGTAATATTTTTTAGATATTGCAGATTTTTGAAATGTATTTTGTGTACTTGCTTTGTCACCACAATCCCTCTTTTGTATTTTTGTTTGAAGTGATTGAATCACCAACTAAGCATGTGATAGTATTCATTTTGGTGTAATATCCAGTGTAAAAAGCTATAAACAGTCACCAGAGGGCAGGCGTCCTATATGATAGATATTGCGTAATGTGATTTAGCGAGCTTCCGTGGTATTGCTCAATGAAATGGTATTGCGCAATGATATGTAAAGCTTGAGTGAAATGTCTGAACGGTATATAAATGTGCAATAGAGTTCTGGTGTATTTCTAAAGGCCACTTTACACGCAATGACATCGCTAACGAGATTTCGTTGGGGTCACGAAATTCGTGACGCACATCCGGCCTCGTTAGCGACGTCGTTGCATGTGACACCTACGAGCGTCCGCTAACGATCAAAAATACTCACCTAATTGTTGATCGTTGATACGTCGTTCATTTCCAAAATATCGTTGCTGGTGTTGGACGCAGGTTGTTCGTCGTTCCTGAGGCAGCACACATCGCTACGTGTGACACCCCGGGAACGACAAACAACAGCGTTCCTGCGTCCTCCGGCAACGAGGTGGGCGTGTCGTTAATGCGGCTGGTTTCCGCTCCTCCGCTTCTATTGGCGGGCCGCTGTGTTACGTCGCTGTGACGGCGCACGAACCGCCCCCTTAAAACAGAGGTTGTTCGCCGCCCATATCGATGTCGCTAGGAACGTAAGTATGTGTGACGGGTGTTAGCGATATTGTTCGCCACGGGCAACGATTTGCCTGTGACGCACAAACGACGGGGGCGATGTCGCAGCGTGTAAAGCGCCCTTCAGCGTTGATGAGACCCTTTTAAAATTCGTGTATTCTTTAATTACAGCGAAATAGCAAAATGGCAAGTGCTCAACGTCGTCGTTGTTGCGTAAACCATCCTGATAACTTCTCCTCTGTGTGTGGAAAGTTTAGAACAAAAGCAAACAAAAATAAAATTGTGAAATATAAAGATCTCGAATGGCAGATTTGCTGTGATTTAAAAGTTGTTGCTCTGCTTTTAGGTTTACAGGGTGGTTTTACTAAATTCTGCTGCTTTTTGTGTCTGGGGCACAGCCGAGACACCAAAAACCACTACACAGTCAAGGAATGGCCTGTGAGGAAATTGTAGTTTCCTGGAAAAGAAAATGTCAAATATATCCCACAGGTTGATCCAAGCAAAAGAATTCTGCCGCCTCCAACTATATAGTCAGGGTTGATCAAGAACTTTGTAAAAGCGCTTGATAAAGAGGGTCAGGCTGTCAATCATTTGGTTCCTGTTTCCAAAATTGAGTGCAGCTAAGTAAGGCTGCTTTCACACTATGTTTTTTTAACATGCGTCATGAACGTTTTTTTGCTGTAAAAGTGGATCCTGTTTTTACAAAGAAAAACGCATGTGTAATTTTGCAGGATCCTGTCACTTGAAGTTTATAGGCGGGCATTGAAGTCATGTGATCGGGAGTGAGGGGAACTGAATGTGATAGACTGGGAGTCGGTATCTGACAGCTGTGGACGCTGGTAACCAAGGTAAACATCGTGTAACTAAGCAAAGTGCTTTGCTTGGATACCCGATATTTACCTTGGTTACGAGCGTCCGCAGCTGCTAGGAGCCGGGCTGCCTG